>NW_024730323.1:0-117590 GCF_018991925.1 Homarus americanus
GCGTGTTGTGCCTGGGGAGTCAGAGGTGCCTGGGGCATCAGAGGAATGCCTGGGGTGTCAGAGGTGTACTTGGAAGTGTCGAAGATGTACCGGGGGAGTGTCGGAGGTGTACATGGGGTGTCAGTGGTGTGCCTGCAGTTGTCTGAAATTATAGCTGGGAGACTCAGTGTGGTGTACCTGGGGAGTATCAGGTGTGCCTGGGAGTGTCAGTGGTGTGCCTGGGGAGTGTCAGAGGTGTGCCTGGGGAGTGTCATAGGTGCCTGGGTGTGTCTGAGGTGTGCCTGGGGGCCAGAGGGTGCATGGGGAGTGTCAGTGGTGCCTGGGTGAGTCAGAGGAGTTGTATCACAGGAGTGTCAGAGGTGTGCCTGGGTGCCAGAGGTGTGCCTGGGGAGTGTCAATGGTGTGCCTGGGAGTGTCAGGGTGCCTGGAGTGTGGGGTGTAGCTGGGAGTGTGGGGTGTGCCTGGGGAGTATCAGGTGTGCTGGGGAGTGTCAGAGGTGTACCTGTGGTGTCAGAGGTGTGCCTGGCAGTGTCAGAGAGATGTGGCAGTGTCTGAGGTGTGCCTGGGAGTATCAGGTGTGCCTGGGAGTGTCAAGGGTGTGCCTGGGGTGTCTGAGTGTGCCTGGGGTGTCAGTGGTGTGCCTGGAATGTCAGATAATGCCTGTGAGCATCAGAGGGAATACCTGGGAGGGTCAGGGGTGGCCTGGGGAGTATCACAGGTGGCCTGGGAGTGTCAGAAGGTGAACCAGAGAGGTGTCAGAGGAGTACCTAGGAGTGTCAGAGGTGTACCTGGGAGTATCGGTAGGTGTCAAATGTCAAGGGTGTGCCTGGGATTGTCAGGGGTGTACCTGGGAGTGTCAGAGGTGTGCCTGGGGAGTGTCTGAGGTGTTCCTGGTAGTGTCAGAGGAGTACCTGGGGAGTGTCTGGTGTGCCTGGGAGAGTCAGTGGTGTAACTGGGAATCTCAGGGGTGTACCTGGGGTGTCAGTGGTGTACCTGTGGTGTCAGGTGTGCCTGGGGAGTGTCAGAGGTGTGCCTGTGAGTGTCTGGTGTGCCTGGAATGTCAGAAGATGACGCAGGAGTGTGAGAGGAGACTGCACCTGGGGAGTGTCTGAGGTGTGCCTGGGGAGTGTCTGGGAAGGTGTGCCACAAGTGTCAAGGTGCACCTGGTGTGTCTGAGGTGTGCCTGGTGGTGTCTGGAGTGTGCCTGGGTGTCTGGGGTGTGCCTGGGGCTGTGGAGTTGTGCCTGGGTGTGAAGTGTGCCTGGGGAATGCCAGAGGGTGGACCTGGGGAGTGTCAGTGGTGTGCCTGGGGTGTGAGGTGTGTGCAGGGGGTGTCAGAGGAGTGCCTGGGAGTGTCAGCGTTGTGCCTGGGGAGTGTGTCAGAGGGTGCCTGGGGTGTCAGGGTTGTACCTGGAAGTGTCAGAGGTGCCTGGGGTGTCAGAGGTGCCTGGGAGCATCAGAGGAGTACCTCAGGTGTCATAGGTGTGCTTGGCTGGTGTCATTGTTGGTGTACCTGGGTGTGTGTGTCAGAGTGTGTACGTGGAAGAGTCAGAGTGTATCTCCAGAGTGTCTGAGGTGTACTTGGGGAGTGTCAGGGGTGTGCAGTGTCATTGGTGTACACAAGTGTCTGAGGTGTGCCTGGGGTGTCTGAGGTGCTGGGGAGTGTCTCCCAGATGTGCATGGAGTGTCTGGTGTGCCTGGCATGTGTCAGCGGTGTGCCTCCCAGGGTGTGGCTGTGTGCCTGGGAGTGTCAGCGGTATGCCTGGGAGTGTGGGGGGTGTGCCTGGGGAATGTCAGGGTGTGCACCAGAGTGTCAGAGAGGTGTGCCTGGGGTGTAGAGTGTTGTGCCTGGGGTGTCGGAAAGTGCCTGGGGCATCAGAGGAGTATCTGGGGTGTGGTGTGCCTGGGGGTGTCTGAGGTGTGCCTGGGGTGTCTGAGGTGGACCTGGGAGTGTGCGTGTTGTGCCTGGGGTGTCCCAGAGGGAGAACCTGGGAGCATCAGAGGGAATACCTGGGAGTGTCAGGGGTGTGCCTGGAAGTGTCAGGAGATGTGCCGGGGGAGTGTCGGAGGTGTGCACCAGGGAGTGTCAGAGAGGTGTGCCTGGGATTGTCTGAGGTATGCCTGGGGAGGTCAGGGGTGTGCCTGGGGAGTATCAGGAGGTGTACCTGGGTGTCGGTGTTGTTGTACCTGGGGTGTCAGAGGTGTGCCTGGGAGTGTCATAGGTGCCTGGGAGTGTCTGAGGTGTGCCTGGGGTGCCAGAGGTGTGCATGGGGAGTGTCAATGGTGTTCTACAGGGGTGTCAGGTGTGCCTGAGATTGACCACAGAGGTGTGCAAGTGTATGAGGTATGCCTGGGGAGTGTCACGTGTGTGCCAGGGGAGTGTCAGAGGTGTGCCTGGGGTGTCAGAGGGTGTGCCTTAGAGTGTCAGGTTGTATCTGGGAGTGTCAGGAGGTGTGCCTGGGGAGTGCCACAGGTGTGCACTGGGGAGTGTCCAATGGTCTGGGGGTGTCAGGGTGTGCCTGAGATTGTCTGGTGTGCCTGGGGTGTATGGAGGTATACCTGGGGAGTGTCACGTGTGTGCAGGGGAGTGTCAGAGGTGTGCCTGGGGGTGTCAGGTGTGCCTGGGGTGTCAGGGGTGTGCCTGGGAGTGTCTGGGGTGTGCCTGGGGTGTCGGAGGTGTGCAGGGGTGTCAGGGGTGTGCCTGGGATTGTCAGGGGGTGTGCCTGGGGAGTGTCAGAGGTGTGCCTGGGGAGTGTCTGGGGTGTGCCTGGGGAGTGTCCAGAGGTGTGGCTGGTGTCTGCAGAGGTGTGCCTGGCAGTGTCAGAGGTGAACCTGGGAGTGTCTGAGGTGTGCCTGGGGAGTGTCGGAGGTGTGCCTGGGGAGTGTCAAGGGTGTGCCTGGGATTTGTCAGAAAGGGGGGTGTGCCTGGGAGTGTCAGGAGGTGTGCCTGGGAGTGTCTGAGGTGTGCCTGGGGAGTGCTCAGAGGTGTGCCTGGGAGTGTCTGAGGTGTGCCTGGGTGTCAGTGGTGTGCCTGGAATGTTGGGGTGTGCCTGGGGTGTCAGAGGTGTACCTGGAAGAGTCAGAGGTGTGTCTGGGAGTGTCTGAGGTGTGCCAGGAGTGTCAGGGGGTGGCTTTTGCAGGAGTGTCATTGGTGTGCCTGGGAGTGTCTGAGGTGTGCCTGGGAGTGTCTGAGAGGTGTACCTGGGAGTGTCTCAGGTGTGCATGGAGTGGGAGGTTACCAGGAGCGTCAAAGGTACCCTGGAGTGTCAGAGGTGTGCCTGGTAGTGTCAGTGGTGTGCCTGGGAGTGTCAGAGTGTGCCTGGGGTGTCATTGGTGTGCCTGGGAGTGTCAGAGGTGTGCCTGGGGTGTCAGAGGTGTGCCTGGGATTGTCAGAGGTGTGGGGAGTGTCAGAGGTGTACCTGGGAGTATCAGGAGGTGTGCCTGGGTATCAGGTGTGCCTGGGGAGTGTCAGAGGTGTACCTGGGATGTCAGAGGTGTACCTGGGAGTGTCCTATGTGCCTGGGAGTGTCTGAGGTGTGCCTGGGGTGTCAGGTGTGCTGGGGAGTGTGTGCACCTGGGGTGTCGGAGGTGTGCCTGGGAATATCGAGGTGTGCCTGGGAGTGCAGAGGTGTGCCTGAGTGTCGGAGGTGTGCCTGGGAGTGTCAGGTGTGCCTGGGAGTGTCTGAGGTGTGCCTGGGGTGTCAAGGTGTGCCTGGGAGTGTCAGGGTGTGCCTGGGGAGTGTCAGGGGTTGTGCTGGGGGTGTGAGGGTGTGCCTGGGGAGTGGGAGGTGTGCCTGGGAGTGTCGGAGGTGTGCCTGGGGTGTCAGAGGTGTGCAGGGTGTCAGAGGTGTGCCTGGGAGTGTCTGGGGTGTGCCTGGGGAGTGTCATGTGTGTCAGGTGTGCCTGGGGTGTCGGATGTGCCTGGGGTGTCAGGGTGTGCCTGGGGTGTCAGTGTGCCTGGGAGTGTGGGGGTGTGCCTGGGGTGTCGGAGGTGTGCATCGGGTGTCAGAGGTGTGCCTGGGGTGTCGGGGTGTGCTTGGGAGTGTCAGAGGTGTGCCTGGGGTGTCAGAGTTGTGCCTGGGGGTGTCATGTGTGTGCCTGTGGAGTTCGGAGGTGTGCCTGGGAGTGTCAGAGTGTGCCTGGGGGTGTCGGAGGTGTGCCTGGGTGTGTGGGGGTGTGCCTGGGGTGTGGTGGTGTGCCTGGGGAGTGTCAGAGGTGTGCCTGGGGAGTGTCAGAGGTGTGCCTGGGTGGCCCTGGGGAGTGTCAGGAGTGTGCCTGGGAGTGTCTGGGGTGTGCCTGGGGAGTGTCAGAGGTGTGCCTGGGGAGTGTCAGGAGGTGCAGTGTGGGTGTCAGAGGTGTGCCTTGGATGTGTCAGAGGTGTGCCTGGGAGTGTCAGCAGTGTGCCTGGGGAGTGTCAGAGGTGTGCCTGGGGAGTGTCTGGGTGTGCCTGGGAGTGTGGGGTGTGCCTAGGGTGTCATGGGTGCACTTGGGAGTCAGGGTGCTGTGGAGTGTCTGAGGTGTGCCTGGGAGTGTCTGGTGTGCCTGGGAGTGTCTGAGGTATGCCTGGAGTGTCTGAGGTGTGCCTGGCAGTGTCGGCGGTGTGCCTGGGGTGTTCGGCGGTGCCTGGGAGTGTGAGGTGTCAGGGAGTGTCAGAGGGTACCTGGGGTGTCAGATGTGTGCCTGGGAGTGTCAGAGGTGTGCCTGGGGAGTGTCAGAGGTGTACCTGGGAGTGTCAGAGATGTGCCTGGGAGTGTCAGGGTTGTATCTGGGAGTGTCGGACGTGTGCCTGGGATTGTCAGAGGTGTGTGCAGGGGATGTCAGTGGAGTGCCTGGGAGTGTCAGGGTGTGCTGGGGGTGTCAGAGGTGTGCCTGGGGTGCAGGGTGTGCCTGGGAGTGTCTGGGTGTGCCTGGGGTGTCTGGGGTGCCTGGGTGCAGAGAGAAATGCCAAGAAGTGTCAGAGGGTGCCTGCGAGTGTGGAGGTGTGTCCTAGGGTGTCTGAGGTGTGCCTGGGGAGGGTCAGAGGTGTGCCAGGGGAGTGTCTGAGGTGTGCCTGTGAGCGTCTGGGGTGTGCCTGGAATGTGGGGGAGTGAACCAGAGTGAAGATGTGTGCCTGGGAGTGTCAGAGGTTTGCCAGGGTGTCAGAGGTGTGCCTGGGTGTCAGGGGTGCCACAGGTATCGGAGGTTTACCTGGGAGTGTCGGAGTTGTACCTGGGAGTGTCAGGCGGACCTGGGAGTGTCAGAGGTGTGCCTGGGAGTGTCAGAGGTGTACCTGGGGAGTGTCAGAGGTGTGCCTGGGAATGTCGGGGTGTACCAGGGAGTGTCGTGAAGTGCCTGGGGAGTCTCAAGGTGTGCCTGGGGAGTGTCAGAGGTGTGCCTGGGGTGTCAGGGGTGTGCCTGGGGAACATCAGGTGTGCCTTGGTGTGTCAGAGGTGCCTGGAGTGTCAGAGGTGTAACTGAGAGTGTCAGCAGTGTGCCTGGGTGTGTCAGCGGTGTATCTGGGAGTGTCATTGGTGTGCCTGGAGTGTCAGGGGGTGTACCTGGGAGTGTCAGAGGTGTGCCTGGGAGTGTCTGAGGTGTGCCTGAGATTGTCAGGGTGTAACTGGGGAGTGTCAGGGGTGTGCCTGGCAGTGACAGCAGTGTGCCTGGGGTGTCAGAGGTGTACCTGGGGTGTCAGAGGGGTGTGCCTGGGGTGTCTGGGGTGTGCCTGGAATGTCTGGGGTGTGCATGGGTGTCAGGGGTGTATCTGGCAGTGTCAGCGGTGTGCCTGGGAGTGTCAGCGGTTTACCTGGGAGTGTCAGAGGTGTGCCTGGGAGTGTCAGAGGTGTGCCTGGGAGTGTCAGAGGTGTGCCTGGGAGTGTCATAGGTGCACTTGGGGAATCAGAGGGTGCCTTTGGGTGTCTAAGGTGTGCCTGGGGAGTGTCTGAGGTGTGCCTGGCGTGTCTGAGGTATGCCTGGCAGTGTCTGAGGTGTGACTGGCAGTGTCAGCGGTGTGCCTGGAGTGTGGGCGGTGCACCTGGGGTGTTGGAGGTGTATCAGGGGGTGACAGAGGAGTACCTGGGCGTGTCGAGGTGTGCCAGGAGTGTCAGAGTGTGCCTGGGAGTGTCAGAGGTGTGCCTGGGGAGTGTCAGAGATGTACCTGGGAGTGTCAGAGGTGTATCTGGGAGTGTCGGAGGTGTACCTGGGAGTGTCTGGGGTGTAACTGGCAGTGTCAGCGGTGTGCCTGGGAGTGTCAGCGGTGCTGCAAGTGTTAAGTGTATCAGGGGGTGACAGGAGTGCCTGGGCGTGTCAGGTGTGCCTGAGTTCAGGGTGTGCCTGGGGTGTCAGAGGTGTATCTGGGGAGTGTCAGAGATGTGCCTGAGTGTCAGAGGTGTATCTGGGAGTGTGGAGGTGTGCCTGGGGTGTCTGGGGTGTGCCTGTCTGGGGTGTGCCTGGGGAGTGTCTGGGGTGTGCCGGGAGTGTCAGAGGTGTGCCTGGGGAGTGTCGGATGTGTGCATGGAGTGTCAGAGGTGTGCAGTGTTGGCGGTGTGCCTGGAGTGTCTGAGGTGTGCCTGGGGACAGTGTACCAGGTGTCAGTGAAGTGCCTGGGAGTTCAAGGTGTGCCTGGGGTGTCAGAGGTGGACCTGGGAGTCTGAGGTGTGCCTGGGGTGTCTGAGGTGCACCTGGGGTGTGAAATGCCAGGAGTGTCACAGGGAGTGCCTGGGAGTGTGAGGTGGCCCTGCAGTGTGGAGGTTTGCCTGGGGTGTCTGGAGGTGTGCCTGGGAGGGTCAGAGGTGTGCCAGGAGTGTCTGAGGTGTGCCTGGGGCGTCTGAGGTGTGCCTGGGTATGTCAGGGAGAACCAGGGAGTGAAAGAGGTGTACATGGAGTGTCAGAGGGTTTGCCAGGGAGTGTCTGAGGTGTACCTGGGGTGACAGAGGTATACCTTGGAGTGTCAGAGAATACCTAGGAGTGTCAGAGGTGTACCTGGGGTGTCAGAGGTGTGCCTAGGGTATCGGATGTTTACCTGGGAGTGTCAGGTTATGCTTGGGGTGTCGGAGGCGGACCTGGGAGTGTCAGAGGTGTACCTGGGGAGTATCAGAGGTGTGCCTGGGGAGTGTCAGAGGTGTGCCTGAATGTCAGGTACACCAGGGGAGTGTCAGTGAAGTGCCTGGAGTCTCAAGGTGTGCCTGGGGGTGTCAGAGGTGGACCTGGGAGTGTCGTGGTGTGCCTGGGAGTGTCAGAGGTGTGCCTGAGAGTGTCGCGGTGTACCTGGGTGTGTCAGCGGTGTATCTGGGGTGTCATTGGTGTACCTGAAAGTGTCAGGGGTGTACCTGGAAGTGTCAGAGGTGTGCCTGGGAGTGTCATTGATGTGCCAGGAGTGTCAGAGGTGTACCAGGGAGTGTCAGTGGTGTGCCTGTGAGTGTCATTGGTTGTACCTGGAGGTGTCAGGGGTGCCTGGAAGTGTCAGGGTGTGCCTGGGGTGTCTGGGTGTACCTGGGATTGTCAGGGTGTGACAAAGGTGTCAGGGTGTGCCTGGCAGTGACAGCGGAGCACCTGGGGTGTCAGCAGTGTACCTGGCAGTGTCAGAGGTGTGCCTGGAGTGTCAGACGTTTTCCTGGGAATGTCGAGGATGCCTGGGAGCGTCAAGGGTACCTGGGGAGTGTCAGAGGTGTGCCTGGTAGTGTCAGTGGTGTGCCTGGGAGTGTCTGAGGTGTGCCTGTGAGTGTCAAGGTGTGCCTGGGGTGTCAGAGGTGTACCTGGGGTGTCAGGGTGTACCTGGGGTGTGAGGTGTACCTGGGGTGTCGGAGGTGTGCCTGGGAGTGTCGGAGGTGGCCCTGAGTGTCAGAAGTGTGCCTTGGAGTGTCAGAGATGTACCAGGGAAGGTCAGAGGAGTACCTAGGAGTGTCAGGGGTGTACCTGGAAGTGTCAGAGGTGTGCCTGGGGTGTCATTGGTGTGCCTAGTGTCAGAGGTGTACCAGGGAGTGTCAGTGGTGTGCCTGGGGTGTCATTGGTGTGGGGAGTGTCAGAGGTGCCTGGAAGTGTCAGGAGTGTGCCTGTAAGTGTCAGGGGTGTACCTGGAAGTGTCAGAGGTGTGCCTGGGGAGTGCCTGGTGTGCCTGGGTTGTCACAGGTGTGCCTGGGGTGTCAGGGTGTAACTGGGGTGTCAGCGGGTTGCCTGGAAGTGACAGCGGTGTGCCTGGGAGTGTCAGCAGTGTTCCTGGGGTGTCAGACGTGTGCCTGGGGAGTGTCAGAGGTGCACTTGGGAGTGTCACAGGTGCAGCTGGGAGTGTCTGAGGTGTGCCTGGGAGTGTCTGAGGCTGAACCTGGAGTGTCTGAGGTGTACCTGGCAGTGTCTGGGCGTGCAGCAGTGTCAGCAGTGTTCCTGGGAGTGTCAGAGGTGTGCCTGCAGTGTCAGAGGTGTACCTGGGTTTCCAGAGGTGTTCCTGGAGTGTCGGAGGTACCTGGCAGCGTCAAAGTAGTACTAGGAGTGTCAGAGGTGTGCCTGGTAGTGTCAGTGGTGTACCTGGGAGTGTCAGAGGTGTACCTGGGAGTGTCATTGATGTACCTGGGGAGTGTCAGAGGTGTGCCTCGGTGTGTGCAGGAGTACCTGGGAGTGTCAGGAGGAGTACCTGGGAGTGTCTGAGGTGTGCCTCGGAGAGTCTGAGGTGTGCCTCAGGTGTCTGAGGTGTGCTTGGGAGTGTCAGGGGAGACCAGGGTGTAAGAGGTGTGCCTGGGGGTGTCAGAGGTGTGCCAGGGAGTGTCAGAGCAGTACCTGGGAGTGTCAGAGGTGTGCCTGGGATTGGAGGAGTGTCTGGGGTGTGCCTGGGAGTGTCAGAGGTGTGCCAGAGAGTGTCAGAGGTGAACCAGGGTGTCAGAGGTGAACCAGAGTGTCTGAGGTGTACCTGGGGGTATCGGAGGTGTTCCTGGGAGTATCGGAGGTGTACCTGGTAATATCGGAGGTGTGCCTGGGAGTGTAAGAGGTGTACCTGGGATTATCGGAGGTGTACCTGGGAGTGTCACAGGTGTACCTGGGAGTGTCTGAGGTGTACCTGGGAGTATCAAGGTGTGCCTGGGAGTGTCAAATGTGCACCTGGGAGTATCGGAGGTGTGCTTGGGAATATCGGGAGGTGTGCCTGGGGAGTGCCAGAGGTGTACCTGGGGAGTGTCAAGTGTGCAGGAGTGTCAAATGTGCTGGGGTATCGGAGGTGTGCCTGGGAATATCGGAGGTGTGCCTGGGGAGTGTCAGAGGTGTGCCTGGGGTGTCAGAGGTGTGCCTTGGGTGTGAGATGTGCCTGGGAGTGTCGGAGGTGTTCCTGGGAGTGTCGTGGTGTGCCTGGGAGTGTCAGAGGTGTACCAGGGAGTGTCATTGGTGTACCTGAAAGTGTCAGGGTGTGCCTGGAAATGTCAGAGGTGTATCTGGAAGTGTCAGAGGTGTGCCTGGGGTGTCTGAGGTGTACCTGGGATTGTCAGGGTGTAACTGGATGTCTGAGGTGTACATGGAGTGTCAGAGGTGTATCTGGCAGTGTCAGCTGTGTGACCTGGGAGTGTCAGCGGTTTACCTGGGAGTGTCAGAGTGTGCCTGGGAGTGTCAGAGTGCACTTTGAGTGTCTGGGTGCACCTGGAGGTGTCTGAGGTGTGCCTGGGTGTCTGAAGGCTGTTCCTGGGGTGAGTGAGGTGTGCCTGGCAGTGTCTGAGGTGTGCCTGGGTGTCAGCGGTGTGCCTGGGGAGTGTCAGGGTGTGCCTGGAGGTGTCAGAGGTGTACCTGGGAGTGTCAGACGTTTTCCTGGGAGTGGGAGGAGTACCTGGGAGCGTCAAAGGTGTACCTGGGAGTGTCAGGGTGTACCTGGTAGTGTCGTGGTGTGCCTGGGGAGTGTCAGAGGTGTGCCTGGGAGTGTCATTGGTGTACCTGGGAGTGTCAGAGGTGTACCTGGGAGTATCAGAGGTGTGCCTGGGATTGTCAGGGTGCAAGTGTCAGAGAGTACCTAGGGTATCGGAGGTGTACCTGGGGTATCAGGTGTGCGGGAGTGTCAGAGGTGTGCCAGAGGTGTCAGTGGAGTACCTGGGGTGTCAAATGTGCCTGGGAGTATCGGAGGTGTACCTGGGAATATCAGGAGGTGTGCCTGGGGTGCCAGTGGTGTGTGGGAGTGTCACATGTGTGCCGGGTGTCTGAGGTGTGCCTGGGTGTCAAGAGGTGTACCTGGGAGTGTGTGCACCTGGGGTATCGGAGTGTGCCTGAGTATCAGGTGTGCCTGGGGTGCCAGAGGTGTGCCTGGGGTGTCGGAGGTGTGCCTGGGAGTGTCAGAGGTGTGCCTGGGGTGTCAGAGGTGTCCTGGGAGTGTCAGAGGTGTGCCTGGGGTGTGAGGTGTGCCTGGGGAGTGTCGGAGGTGTGCCTGGGGAGTGTCGGAGGTGTGCCTGGGGTGTCAGGGTGTGCCTTGGAGGTGTCACAGGTGTGCCTGGAGTCAGGGGTGTGCCAGTGAAGGTCAGAGGAGTACTAGGAGGTCCTGAGTGTACCTGCAGTGTCAGGGGTGTGCCTGGTGTCAGAGGTGTACCTGGGATTGTCAGAGTGTTCCCTGGTGTCAGAGGTGTGCCTGGGAGTGTCAGAGGTGTGCCTGGGGAGTGTCTGGTGTACCTGGGGTGTCAAGGTGTACCTGGGAGTGTCAGAGGTGTACCTGGGGAGTGTCAGAGGTGTGCCTGGGAGTGTGAGACGTGTGCCAGGTAGTGTCGGAGGTTTGCCTGGGAGTGTCAGAGGTGTGCTTGGGAGTGTCGGAGGTGTGCCTGGGGTGTGAGACGTGTGCCTGGGGAGTGTCTGGGTGTGCCTGGGGTGTCACAGGTGTGCCTGAGAGTGTCGGAGGTACCTGGGGTGTCAGGGGTGTGCCACCAGGGTGTGGAGGTGTGCCTAGGGTGTGGTGTGCCTGGGGTGTGGAGGTGTGCCTCAGTGTCAGAGGTGTGCCTGGGGTGTGGGTGTGCTTGGGGTGTCAGAGGGTGTGCCTGGGGTGTCAGGGGTGCCTGGGGTGTCATATGTGTACCTGAGGGTATCAGGACCCTGGGTGTCAGAGGTGTGCCTGGGGTGTCAGGAGGTGTACCTGGGTGTGTGGGGGTGTGCACCTGGGTAGTATCGGGTGTGCTGGGGTGTCAGGTGTACCTGGGGAGTGTCAGAGGTGTACTTAGAGTGTCAGGGTGTGCCTGGGGTGTCAGCGGTGTGCCTGGGAGAGTCTGGAGTGTACCTGGAGTGTCAGAGGTGTGCCTGGGAGTGTCAGAGGTGCACTGGAGTGTCAGAGGTGCACCTTGGTGTCTGAGGTGTGCCTTGGGTGTCTGAGGTGTGCCTGGCAGTGTCAGCAGTGCCACAGGAGTGTCAGCGGTGTGCCTGGGTGTGTCTGGGGTGTCTGGAGTGTCAGAGGTGTGCCTAGGAGTGTCATAGGTGCCAGAGTCAGAGGTGCACCTGGTGTCTGGTGTACCTGGGAGTGTCTGGGTGTGCCTGAGTGCCTGGCAGTGTCTGGTGTAACTGGCAGTGTCAGCGGTGTACCTGGGGTGTCAGGCAGTGCCTGGAGTGTTAGAGGTGTCAGGAGTCAGAGGAGTACCTGGGCGTGTCCGATGTGTACCTGGGAGTGTCAGGGTGTGCCTGGGAGTGTCAGAGGTGTACCTGGGAGTGTCAGAGATGTACCTGGGAGTGTCAGGGGTGTATCTGGGGATGTCGGACGTGTGCCTAGGAGTGTCAGAGGTGTACCAGGGATGTCAGTGGAGTACCTGGGAGTGTCAGAGGTGTACTGCTGGGAGTGTCAGAGGTGTACATGGGGAGTGTCGGAGGTGTGCCTGGGGAGTGTCTGGGGTGTGCCTGGGGTATCTGGGGTGTGCTGGGGAGTGTCTGGGGTGTACCTGGGGAGTGTCAGAATACCTGGGAGTGTCGGATGTGTATGGGTTCAGAGGTGGCCTGGCAGTGGCGGTGTGCCTGGGAGTGTCAGAGGTGTGCCTGGGGTGTCTGAGGTGTGCCGGGAGTGTCTGGTGTGCCTGGGGAGTGTCTGAGGTGTGCCTGGGAATGTCTGAGGTGCACCTGGGGTGACAGAGAATACCAAGGTGTCACATGAGTGCCTGGGGTGTGAGAGGTGTGCACCTCAGAGTGTGGGGTGTACCTAGGGTGTCTGAGGTGTGCCTGGGAGGTTAGAGGTGTACCAGGGGTGTCTGAGGTGTGCCTGGGAGCGACTGGTGTGCCTGGAAATGTCAGGGGGAGAACCAGGGAGTGAAAGAGGTGTGCCTGGGGTGTCAGAGGTTTACCAGGGAGTCGTGGGGGTGTACCTGGGAGTGTCAGGGGTGTGCCTAGGGGTATCGGAGGTTTACCTGGGAGTGTCAGGTTGTGCCTGGGAGTGTCAGGCGGACCTGGGGTGTCAGAGGTGTGCTGGGGAGTATCAGAGGTGTACCTGGGAGTGTCAGAGGTGTACCTGGGAATGTCGGGGGTACACCAGGGGTGTCAGTGGTACCTGGGAGTCTCAAAGGTGTACCTGGGAGGTCAGAGGTGTACCTGGGAGTGTCAGAGGTGGCCTGGGAACATCGGAGGTGTACCTTGGTGTGTCAGGGTGTGCCTGGGAGTGTCAGAGGTGTAACTGAGAGTGTCAGCGTGGTGTACCTGGTGTGTCAGCGGTGTATCTGGGAGGGTCATTGGTGTACCTGAAGTGTCAGGGGTGTGCCTGGAAGTGTCAGAGGTGTGCCTGGGAGTGTCATTGGTGTGCCTGGGAGTGTCAGAGGGTGTACCAGGGAGTGTCAGTGGTGTACCTGGGAGTGTCATTGGTGTACCTGGAAGTGTCAGGGGGGGTACCTGGAAGTGTCAGTGGTGCCTGGGAGTGTCTGAGGTGTACCTGGGATTATCAAGGGTGTAACTGGGGTGTCAGGGGTGTACCTGGCAGTGACAGCGGTGTACCTGAGAGTGTCAGAGGTGTGCCTGGGAGTGTCTGGTGTACCTGGGTGTCTGGAGGTGTGCATAGTGTGGGGTGTATCTGGCAGTGTCAGCGGTTTACCTGGGAGTGTCAGCGGTTTACCTGGGAGTGTCAGGTGTGCCTGGGGAGTGTCAGAGGTGTGCCTGGGAGTGTCAGAGGGTGTGCCTAGAGTGTCATAGGTGCACTTGGGAGAGTCAGAGGTGCACCTTGGAGCCTGGTGTACCTGGGAGTGTCTGAGGTGTACCTGGCAGTGTCAGCGGTGTACCTGGGAGTGTCAGCGGTGTGCCTAGTGTCTGAGGTGCAGGAGTGTCAGAGGTGTGCCTAGGAGTGTCATAGGTGCATGGGAGAGTCAAGTGCACCTTGGATGTCTGAGGTGTACCTGGGAGTGTCTGAGGTGTACCTGGCAGTGTCTGAGGTATGCCTGGCAGTGTCTGGTGTGGCAGTGTCAGGGTGTACCTGGGAGTGTCAGCGGTGCTGCGAGTGTTAGAGGTGTATCAGGGAGTGACAGAGGAGTACCTGGGCGTGTCCGAGGGTGTACCTGGGAGTGTCAGAGGTGTACCTGGGGTGTCAGAGGTGTGCCTGGGAGTGTCAGAGATGTGCCTGGGAGTGTCAGGGGTGTATCTGGGAGTGTCGGAGGTGTGCCTGGAGTGTCTGGGTGTACCTGGGGAGTATCTGGGGTGTACCTGGGAGTGTCTGAGGTGTGCCTGGGGGTGTCAGAGGTGTGCCTGGGAGTGTCGGATGTGCATGGAGTCAGAGGTGTGCCTGGCAGTGTTAGCGGTGTACCTGGAGTGTCAGGGGTGTGCCTGGGGTGTCTGAGGGTGTGCCTGGGGAGTGTCTGTGGTGTGCCTGGGGAGTGTCTGAGGTGTGCACCTGGGGTGTCTGTGAGGTGCACCTGGGAGTGACAGAGAAATACCAGGGGAGTGTCAGGGAGTGCCTGGGAGTGTGAGAGGTGCCTGCAGTGTGGGGGTTTACCTAGGGTGTCTGAGGTGTGCCTGGGGAGGTCAGAGGTGTACCAGGGGTGTCTGGGGTGTGCCTGGGAGCGTCTGAGGTGTACCTGGGAATGTCAGGGGAACCAGGGAGTGAAGGGTGTACATGGGAGTGTCAGAGGTTTACCAGGGAGTGTCTGAGGTGTACCTGGGAGTGTCAGAGGTATACCTGTGTCAGAGGAATACCTAGGGTGTCAGAGGTGTACCTGGGAGTGTCAGAGGTGTGCCTGGGAATGTCGGAGGCACAGGGGAGTGTCAGTGAAGTACCTGGGAGTCTCAGGTGTACCTGGGAGTGTCAGAGGTGTACCTGGAGTTTCATTGGTGTGCCTGGGAGTGTCAGAGTGTACCTGAGTGTGGTGTGCCGGTGTCAGCGGTGTATCTGGGAGTGTCATTGGTGTGCACAAGTGTCAGGGGAGGTGTCGAAGGTGTGCCTGGGGTGTCATTGATGTACCTGGGGTGTCAGAGGTGGACCGGGAGTGTCAGTGGTGTGCCTGTGAGTGTGTTGGTGTGCCTGGGTGTCAGGGGTGTACCTGGAGGTGAGGTGTGCCTGGGAGTGTCTGAGGTGTACCTGGGATTGTCAAGGGACTGGGAGGTGTGGGGTGTACCTGGCAGTGACAGCGGTGTGCCTGGGAGTGTCAGAGGTGTACCTGGGAGTGTCAGGGTGTACCTGGGAATGTCTGGGTGTACCTGGAATTGTCTGGGGTGTACATGGGTGTCAGGGGTGTATCTGGCAGTGTCAGCGGTGTGCCTGGGGAATGTCAGCGGTTTACCTGGGAGTGTCAGAGGTGTGCCTGGGAGTGTCAGAGTGCACTTTGCAGTGTCACAGGTGCACCTGGGAGTGTCTGGGGGTGACCGGGAGTGTCTGAGCTGTTCCTGGGAGTGAGTGAGGTGTACCTGGCAGTGTCTGGGGTGTATCTGGCAGTGTCAGCGGTGTGCCTGGGGTGTCAGCGGTGTACCTGGCAGTGTCAGAGGTGTGCCTGGGAGTGTCAGACGTTTTCCTGGGGTGTCGAGTACCTGGGAGATCTGAAGGGTACCTGGGAGTGTCAGAGGTTGCCTGGTAGTGTCAGTGGTGTACCTGGGGAGTGTCTGGTGTGCCTGGGGTGTCAAGGTGTACCTGGGGTGTCAAGGTGTACCTGGGGTGTCAGAGGTGTGCCTGGGGTGTGAAGTGTGCCTAGTGTCGGAGGTGTGCCTGGGAGGTCGGAGGTGTGCCTGGGTGTCAGAGGTGTGCCTTGGAGTGCCAGAGGTGTGCCTGGGAGTGTGCGGGTGTGCCTGGGAGTGTCACAGGTGTGCCTGGCAGTGTCAGTATGCCTGGGAGTGTCAGAGGTGTACCTGAAGTGTCAGAGGTGTTTCCTGGAGTGTCAGAGGTGTGCCTGGGAGTGTCAGAGGTGTACCTGGGAGTGTCGGAGGTGTTCTGGGGAGTGTCGGAAGTGTACCTGGCAGTGTGTGTGCCTGGGAGTGTCACGGTGTGCCAGGGAATGTCAGTGGAGTACCTGGGAGTGTCAAGGTGTGCATGGGGTGTAAAGGTTTGCCGGAGTGTCAAGGTGTACCTGGAAGTGTCAGAGGTGTGCTTGGGAGCAGGCCTGGAGTGTCAGAGGTGTACCTGGGGTATCAGGGTGTACCTGGGAGTGTCAGAGGTGTACCTGGGGAATGTCAGGTACACCAGGGAGTGTCAGTGAAGTACCTAGGGTCAAGGTGTGCCTGGGAGTGTCAGAGGTGTACATGGAGTGTCAGAGGTGTACCTGGGAACATCGGAGGTGTGCCTTGGTGTGTCAGAGTGTGCCTGGGAGTGTCAGAGGTGTAACTGAGAATGTCAGCGGTGTGCCTGGGTGTGTCAGCGGTGTATCTGGGGTGTCATTGGTGTGCCTGAAAGTGTCAGGGTGTACCTGGAGGGTGAGGCTGGGGAGTGTCATTGGTGCAGTGTCAGAGGTGTACCAGCGAGTGTCAGTGGTGTACCTGGGAGTGTCATTGGTGTACCTGGAAGTGTCGGGGTGTTTCTCAGGAGGTGTACCTGGGGAGTGTCTGAGGGTGTACCTGGGATTTTCAAGGGTGTAACTGGGAGTGTCAGGGGTGTACCTGGCAGTGACAGCGGTGTACCTGGGAGTGTCAGAGGTGTACCTGGGAGTGTCAGAGGTGTACCTGGGAATGTCTGAGGTGTACCTGGAATTGTCTGAGGGTGTACATGGGGTGTCAGAGGTGTATCTGGCAGTGTCAGCGGTGTACCTGGGGTGTCAGCGGTTTACCGGGTGTGGGTGTGCCTGGGTGTCAGAGGTGTGCCTGGGAGTGTCAGAGGTGTGCCTAGGGGTGTCATAGGTGCACCTGGGGAGTATCAGGGTGTACCAGGGAATGTCAGTGGTACCTGGGGATGTCAAGGTGTACATGGGAGTGTCAAGGGTTTACCTGGGAGTGTCAGAGGTGTGCCTGGGGTGTCAGAGGTGTGCTTGGAGTGTCGGAGGCGGACCTGGGTGTCAGAGGTGTACTTGGGAGTATCAGAGGTGTGCCTGGGGTGTCAGAGGTGTACCTGGGAATGTCGGAGTGCACCAGGGAGTGTCAGTGAAGTACCTAGGAGTCTCAAAGGTGTGCCTGGGAGTGTCAGAGGTGTGCCTGGGGTGTCAGAGGTGGCCTGGGAACATCGGAGGTGTACCGGTGTGTCAGAGGTGTACCTGGGAGTGTCAGAGGTGTAACTGAGGTGTCAGCGGTGTACCTGGGTGTGTCAGCGGTGTATCTGGGGGTGTCATTGGTGTGCCTGAAAGTGTCAGGGGTGTGCCTGAAAGTGTTAGAGGTGTGCCTGGGGGTGTCATGGTGGCTGGGGTGTCAGAGGTGTACCAGGGGTGTCAGTGGTGTGCCTGGGAGTGTCATTGGTGTGCCTGGAAGTGTCAGGGTGTGCCTGGAAGTGTCAGAGGTGTACCTGGAGTGTCTGAGGTGTACCTGGGATTGTCGGGTGTAATGGGGAGTGTCAGGGGTGGCCTGGCAGTGACAGCGGTGTGTTGGGAGTGTCAGGGTGTGCCTGGGGTGTCAGAGGTGCCTGGGAATGTCTGAGGGGTGTACCTGGAATTGTCTGGGGTGTACATGGAGTGTCAGAGGTGTATCTGGCAGTGTCAGCGGTGTACCTGGGAGTGTCAGAGGTTTACCTGGGCGTGTCAGAGGTGTGCTAGGAGTGTCATAGGTGCTTGGGAGAGTCAGAGGTGTGCCTTTGAGTGCCTGAGGTGTGCCTTGGTGTCTGAGGTGTACCTGGTGTGTGTGCCTGAGTGTCAGGGTGTACCCGAGTGTCTGAGGTGTGCCAGTGTCAGAGGTGTGCCAGGGTGTCATAGGTGCACTTGGGAGTCAGAGGTGCACAGCAGGTGTCTGAGGTGTGCCTGGGGTGTCTGAGGTGTACCTGGCAGTGTCTGAGGTATGCCTGTGGTGTGTGGTGTGAACTGGCAGTGTCAGCGGTGTGCCTGGGAGTGTCAGCGGTGCCTGGGAGTGTTAGAAGTGTATCAGGGAGTGACAGAGAGTACCTGGGCGTGTCAGGGTGTGCCTGGGGTGTCAGGAGGTGTACCTGGGTGTCAGAGGTGTGCCTGGGTGTCAGAGATGTGCCTGGAGTGTCAGAGGTGTGTCTGGGTGTGTGGAGGTGTGCACCTGGGTGTCTGGGGTGTGCCTGGGGTCAGAGGTATGCCTTGGGTGTCAGAATGCTGGGGTGTCAGAGGTGTACCTGGGGAGTGTCAGAGGTGTGCCTGGGGTGTCAGGTGCTGGGTGTCACAGGTGCACCTGGGAGTGTCTGACGTGTGCCTGGGGAGTGTCAGGCTTGTTCCCGGGAGTGAGTGAGGTGTGCCTGGCAGTGTCTGAGGGTGTATCTGGCAGTGTCAGCGGTGTGCCTGGGGTGTCAGCGGTGTGCCTGGCAGTGTCAGGGTGTGCCTGGGGTGTCAGACGTTTTCCAGGAGTGTCGGAGGTGCAGGGACGTCAAGGTGTGACCTAGTGTCAGAGGTGTACCTGGTAGTGTCAGTGGTGTACCTGGGAGTTGTCTGAGGGTGTACCTGGGAGTGTCAAGGTGTGCCTGGGGAGTGTCAGAGGTGTGCCTGGTGTCAGAGGTGTGCCTGGGAGTGTGAGAAGTGTGCATAGGTGTCAGGTGTGCCTGGGAGTGTCAGGTGTGCAGGGTGTCAGAGGTGTGCCTTGGAGTGTCAGAGGTGTGCCTGGGGTGTGGTGTGCCTGGGGTGTCTGGGTGTGCCTGGGAGTGTCAGAGATGTGCCAGGGAGAGGTCAGAGGGTGCCTAAGTGTCTGAGGTGTGCCTGGCAGTGTCAGAGGTGTGCCTGGGGTGTCAGAGGTGTGCCTGGGTGTCAGAGGTGTTCCTGGTGTCAGAGGTGTGCCTAGTGTCAGAGGTGTACCTGGGAGTGTCAGGAGGTGTTCTTGGGAGTGTCGGAGGTGTACCTGGCAGTGTCAGCTGTGTGCCTGGGAGGGTCTGGGGTGCCAGGGAATGTCAGTGGTGCCTGGAGTGTCAAGGTGTACATGGGGTGTCAGGGTTTACCTGGGGTGTCAGAGGTGTGCAAGTGTCAGGGTGTGCTTGGGAGTGTCAGGTGTGCTTGGGGTGTGAGGGTGTGCCTGGGTGTGTCTGGGGTGTGCCTGGGGTGTCACAGGTGTGCAGTGTCGGAGGAGTACCTGGGGTGTCAAGAGGTGTGCCTGGGGTGTCGGAGGTGTGCCTGGGGTGTAAGTGTGCCTGGGGTGTCGGAGGTGTGCCTGGGAGTGTCGGAGGTGTGCCTGGGAGTGTGAGAGGTGTGGTTGGGAGTGTCAGAGGTGTACTTGAGTGTCAGAGGTGTGCCTGGGGTGTCAGCGGTGTGCCTGGGAGGTCTGAGGTGTGCCTGGGAGTGTCAGGGGTGTGCCTGGGGTGTCAGAGGTGCACTTGGGGAGTGTCAGAGGTGCACCTTGGGTGTCTGGTGTGCCTGGAGTGTCTGAGATGTTCCTGGCAGTGTCAGCGATGTGCCTGGGAGTGTCAGGGGTGTGCCTGGGAGTGTCTGGGGTGTGCCTGGGAGTGTCAGAGGTGTGCCAAGGTGTTCGGGTGCACTGGGAGTGTCAGAGGTGCGCAGGAGGTGTCTGGTGTACCTGGGGAGTGTCTGAGGGTGTGCAGGAGTGTCTGAGGGTGTAACTGGCAGTGTCAGCGGTGTGCAAGTGTCATGGTGCACCTAGTGTCAGAGGTGTATCAGGGAGTGACAGAGGAGTGCCTGGGCGTGTCTGAGGTGTACCTGGGGTGTCAGAGGTGTGCCTGGGGTGTCAGAGGTGTACCTTGGGTGTCAGAGATGTGCCTGGGGTGTCAGAGGTGTATCTGGGAGTGTCGGACGTGTGCCTGGGAGTGTCAGGGGTGTGCCGGGGAATGTCAGTGGAGTGCCTGGGGAGTGTCAGAGGTGTACCTGGGGTGTCAGAGGTGTGCCTGGGTGTCACAGATGTGCCTGGAGTGTCAGAGGTGTACATGGGGAGTGTCGGAGGTGTGCCTGGGGGTGTCTGGGGTGTGCCTGGGGAGTATCTGGGGTGTGCCTGGGGAGTGTCTGTGGTGTGCCTGGGAGTGTCAGAGGTTGTGCAAGTTTCGGATGTGTGCATGGGTGTCAGGTGTGCCTGGCAGTGTGGCGGTGTACCTGGGGTGTCAGGGGTGTGCCTGGGGTGTCTGGGGTGTGCCTGCAGTGTCTGAGGGTGTGCCTGGGGTGTCTGGGGTGCACATGGGGTGACAGAATGCCAGGGGTGTCACAGGGGTGCCTGGGAGTGTGGGAAGGTGTGCCTGGGGGTGTCTGAGGTTGGCACTGGGTCAGAGGTGTGGGGGTGTCTGGGGTGTGCCTGGGGCGTCTGGGGTGTGCCTGGGGAATGTCAGGGGGAACCAGGGGTGAAAGGGGTGTGCCTGGGAGTGTCAGAGGTTTGCCAGGGAGTGTCTGAGGGTGTGCCTGGAGTGTCAGAGGTATGCCTTGGAGGTGTCAGGGGGTGAACCAGGGGGTGTGGGGTGCCAGGGTGTCCAGAGTGTGCAGGGGTGACAGAGCAGTACTGGGGTGTCAGGTGTGCCTGGGGTGTCGGAGGTGTACGCAGGGTGTCTGAGGTGTGCCTGGGAGTGTCAGAGGTGTGCCTGGGGTGTCAGGGGTGAACCAGGGCGTGTCAGGAAGTGAACCAGGAGTGTTTGAGGTGTGCCTGGGTATCAGGTGTACCTGGGGAATATCGGAGGTGTGCCTGGGGTGCCAGAGGTGTGCCTGGGGAGTGTCAGGAGGTGTGCCTGGGGAGTGTCACAGGTGTGCCTGGGAGTGTCTGAGGTGTGGGAGTATCAAGGTGTGCCTGGGGAGTGTCAAATGTGCCTGGGAGGATCAGGTGTGCCCAGGAGTATCGGAGGAGGTGCACTGTGAGAGTGCTTGGGAGGGTACCTGGGAGGCGGAGGTGTGCCTGGAGTGTCAAATGTGCACTGGGAGTATCAGGTGTGCCTGGGGAATATCGGAGGTGTGCCTGGGGTGTCAGAGGTTTACCAGGAGTGTCTGAGGTGTGCCTGGGGGTGTCCAGAGGTATGCCTTGGGTGTCAGAGAATGCCTGGGAGTGTCAGAGGTGTGCCTGAGTGTCAGGGTGTGCCTAGGAGTATCGGAGGTTTGCCTGGGAGTGTCGGGTTGTACCTGGGAGTGTCGGAGCGGACCTGGGAGTGTCAGAGGTGTGCAGGGAGTATCAGACGTGTACCTGGGAGTGTCAGAGGTGTGCCTGGGAATGTCAAGGTGCTCAGGAGTGTCAGTGAAGTGCCTGGAGTCTCAAGGTGTACCTGGGTATCGGAGGTGTGCCTGGGAATATCGAGGTGTGCAGAACATCGGAGGTGTACCTGGGAGTGTCAGAGGTGTGCCTGGGGAGTGTCAAGGTGTACCTGGGGTGTGAGGTGTACCTGGAAGTCTCAGAGATGTGCCTGGGGTGTCAGAGGTGTGTCTCTGGGAGTGTCGGACGTGCACATGGGGAGTGTCAGAGGTGTGCCAGGGAATGTCAGTGGAATGCCAGCGGTGTGAGGTGTGCCTGGGGAGTATCACAGGTGTGCCTGGGGAGTGTCAGAGGTGTGCCTGGGAGTGTCGGAGGTACGCAGGGGTGTCAGTGGGTGCCTGGGGTGTCAGAGGTGTACCAGAGTTCAGGGTGTACCTGGAGTGTCAGGGTGTGTCTGGGGTGTCAGGAGTGTGCCTGGGAGTGTCAGAGGTGTGCCAGGAATGTCAATGGAGTACCTGGGAGTGTCAGAGCTGTGCCAGTGTCAGAGGTGTGCCTGGGAGTGTCAGAGGGTGCCTGGGAGTGTCAGAGAGGTGTACCTGGAAGTGTCAGAGTGTGCCTTGCAGTGTCAGAGGTGTGCCTGGGGTGTCGGAGGTGTCGCCTGTGGAGTGTCAGGGTGTGCCTGGGGAGTGTCACAGGTGTGCAGGGGAATGTCAGTGGAGTGCCTGGGAGTGTCAGAGGTGTGCCTGGGGTGTCAGAGGTGTGCCTGGGAGTGTCAGAGGTGTACCTGGGGAGTGTCAGAGGAGGTGTGCTTGGGGTGTCGGAGGTGTGCATGGGTGTGATAAGTGTACCTGGGGTGTCTGGGGTGTGCCGGAGGTGTCAGGGGTGTGCCTGGGGTGTCGAAGGTGTGCCTGGGAGTGTCAGCGGTGTGCCTGGGGTGTCAGAGGTGTGCCTGGGAGTGTCCAGACGTGTTCCTGGGAGTGTCGGAGGAGTGCCTGGGAGCATCAAAGGTACCTGGGTGTCAGAGGGTGTACCTGGGTGGTGTCAGTGGTGTACCTGGGAGTGTCAGAGGTGTGACCTGGGGAGTGTCATTGATGCCTGGGAGTGTCAGGGGTGTGCCTCAGTGTGTCAGAGGAGTGGGGTGTCAGAGGGTGCCTGGGAGTGTCAGAGGTGTGCCTCAGGTCTGGGGTGTGCCTCAGGTGTCTGAGGTGTGCAGGTGTCAGGGGAGGACCAGGGGAGTGTGGGAGTGTGCCTGGGGTGTCAGGGGTGTGCAGGGGAGTGACAGAGCAGTACCTGGGGTGTCAGGAGGTGTGCCTGGGTGTTGGGAGGTGTGCCTGGGGAGTGTCTGAGGGTGTGCCTGGGGAGTGTGGGGTGTGCCAGGGGTGTCAGGGGTGAACCAGGGCGTGTCAGAGGTGAACCAGGGAGTGTTTGGGGTGTACCTGGGAGTATCGGAGGTGTGCCTGGGAGTATCGGAGGTGTGCCTGGGGAGTGCCAGAGGTGTGCCTGGGAGTGTCGAGAGGTGTACCTGGGAGTGTCGGAGGTGTACCTGGGGTGTCAGAGGTGTGCACCAAGTGTCTGAGGTGTGCCTGGGAGTATCAAGGTGTGGGAGAGTCAAATGTGCTGGGAGGATCGGAGGTGTACCTGGGAATGTCGGAGATGCCTATAGTGCCAGAGGGGTACCTGGGAGGCGGAGGTGTGCCTGAATATGAGGTGTGCCTGGGGTGCCAGAGTGTGCCTGGGAGTGTGGAGGTGTGCCTGGGAGTGTCACAGGTGTGCCTGGGAGTGTCTGGTGTGCCTGGGAGTGTCAAGGTGTGCCTGGGAGTGTCAAATGTGCCTGGGAGATCGGAGATGTGCCTGGGAATATCGGAGGTGTACCTGTGAGTGTCAGAGGGGTGCCTGGGAGGCGGAGGTGTGCCTTGGGGTGTCAAATGTGCCAGGGGAGTATCGGAGGTGTACTGGGAATATCGGAGGTGTGCCTGGGGTGTCAGAGGTGTACCTGGGAGTGTCAGAGGTGTGCCTTGGAGTGTCAGAAGTGTGCCTGGGAGTGTCAGAGGTGTGCCTGCTGGGAGTGTCGGAGGTGTACCTGGGAGTGTCAGAGGTGTACCTGGGGAGTGTCAGAGGTGCACATGGGAGTGTCAGATGTGCCTGGGGTGTCTGGTGTGCAGGCGTGTCTGAGGCTGCCTGGGGAGTGTCAGGGGTGTACCAGAGTCAGAGGTTTGCCTGGGAGTGTCAGAGGTGTGCAAGTGTCGGGGTGTGCCTGGGTGTGTCAGAGGTGTATCTGGGGAGTGTCATTGGTGTGCCTGGGGAGTGTCAGGGGTGTGCCTGGAAGTGTCAGGGGTGTGCCTGGGAGTGTCATTGGTGTGCCTGGGAGTGTCAGAGGTTACCAGGGTGTCAGTGGTGTGCCTGGGGTGTCATTGGTGTGCCTGGAGTGTCAGGGTGTGCCTGGAGGTGTCAGAGGTGTGCCTGGGGTGTCTGAGGTGTACCTGGGATTGTCAAGGGTGTAACTGGGGGTGTCAGGGGTGTACCTGGCAGTGTCAGCGGTGTGCCTGGGAGTGTCAGAGGTGTGCCTGGGGTGTCAGGGGTGTGCCTGGGAATAATGTGTCTGGAATTGTCTGGGGTGTGCATGGAGTGTCAGGGGTGTATCTGGCAGTGTCAGCGGTGTACCTGGGAGTGTCAGCTGTTTACCTGGGAGTGTCAGAGGTGTGCCTGGGAGTGTCAGAGTGCACTTTGGAGTGTCAGATGTGCACCTGGGGAGTGTCTGAGGTGTGCAAGTGTCTGAGCTGTTCCTGGAGTGTCTGGGTGTGCCTGGGAGTGTCGGAGGGTACCTGGGAGCGTCAGGGGTACTGGGATTGTCAGAGTGTACCTGGCGTGTCGGAAGATGTGCCTGGGGAGTGTCAGAGGTGTGCCTGGGGGTGTCGTGGTGTGCCTGGGGTGTCAGAGGTGTGCCTGGGGTGTCAGAGGTGTGCCTGGATTGTCAGAGGTGTGCAGGGGTGTCAGAGGTGCCTGGGTGCTGGAGGTGTGCCTGGGGTATCGGAGGTGTGCCTGGGAGTGTCAGAGGTGTGCAGAGTGTCAGTGGAGTACCTGGGGTGTCAAATGTGCCTGGGATTATCGGCGGTGTACCTGGGAATATCGGAGGTGTGCCTGGGAGTGCAGAGGTGTGTGCCGGAGTGTCGGAGGTGTACCTGGGAGTGTCACATGTGTGCCTGGGGTGTTTGGGGTGTGCCTGGGGAGTGTCAAGGGTGTGCCTGGGAGTGTCAAATGTGCCTGGGGTGTCAGGTGTGCACAGACTGTCGGAGGTGTGCCTGGGGTGCCAGGAGGTGTACCTGGGGTGGGTGTACCTGGGTGTGCAGGGTGCCTGGGAGTGTCTGAGGTGTGTCAAGGTGTGCCTGGGGTGTCAGGGGTGTGCCTGGGGTGTCAGAGGTGTGCCTGGGTGTGAGGGGGGTGCCTGGGGTGTCGGGTGTGCCTGGGGTGTCAGGTGTACCTGGGGTGTCAGAGGTGTGCCTTGGGTGTCAGAGGTGTGCACCTGGGAGTGTGAGCGGTGTGCCTGGGGTGTCACAGGTGTGCCTGGGGTGTCAGAGGTGTACCAGGGAAGGTCAGAGGAGTGCCTGGGGTGTCTGGGGTGTGCCTGGCAGTGTCAGGGTGTGCCTGGGGTGTCACAGGTGTGCCTGGGATTGTCAGAGGTGTTCCTGGGGTGTCAAGGTGGCTAGAGGTGTCAGAGGTGTGCAGGTGTGGATGTAGGTGTGGAGAGGTGCACAAGTGTCAGGGTGTTCGGGAGTGTCGGAGTGTGCTGGCGGTGTCAGCTGTGTGCCTGGGGGTGTCACAGGTGTGCCAGGGAATGTCAGTGGAGTGCCTGGGAGTGTCAGGGTGTGCATGGGGTGTCAGGTTTGCCTGGGGTGTCAGGGGTGTGCCTGGGAGTGTTGGAGTGTGCTTGGGGTGTCGGAGGTGTGTGCTGGGGTGTGAGAGTGTTCCTAGGGTGTGTCTGGGGTGTGCCTGAGTGTCAGAGGTGTGCCTGGAGTGTCGGGAGGAGTACAGGGGTGTCCAGAGGGTGTGCCTGGGAGTGTCGGAGGTGTGCAGGGTGTAAGAGTGTGCCTGGGGTGTCAGGTGTGCCTCAGGTGTCGGAGGTGTGCCTGGGGAGTGTGAGAGGGTTTGCTTGGGGAGTGTCAGTGTGCCTGGGAGTGTCAGGTTGTGCCTGGGGTGTCATGTGTGTGCCTGGGGTTTCGGAGGTGTGCCTGGGAGTGTCAGAGGTGTGCCTGGGGAGTGTCGGAGGTGCTGGGGTGTAAGTGTACCTGGGAGTGTCGGAGGTGTACCTGGGGTGTCGGAGGTGTGCCTGGGAGTGTCAGAGGTGTGTGGAGAGTGTGAGGTGTGCCTGGGATGTCAGCGTGTGCCTGGGAGTGTCAGAGGTGTGCTAGGGGTGTCATAGGTACTTGGGAGAATCAGGGTGCAGCTGAATCTGAGGGGTGTGCCTGGGGTGCAGGGTGTGCCTGGCAGTGTCTGGGGTAGTACCTGGCGGTGTCTGGTGTGCCTGGCGGTGTCGGCGGTGTGCCTGGGGTGTCAGCTGTGCTGGGGTGTTAGAGGTGTGTCGGGGTGACAGGAGTGCCTGGGCATGTCAGGGGTGTGCCTGGGAGTGTCAGAGGTGTGCCTGGGAGTGTCAGAGGTGTGCCTGGGAGTGTCAGAGATGTGCCTGGGGTGTCAGGGGTGTATCTGGGAGTGTCGGACGTGTGCCTTGGAGTGTCAGAGGTGTGCCAGGAATGTCGGTGGAGTGCCTGGGAGTGTCAGAGGGTGTGCCTGGGGAGTGAGGGTGTACATGGGGAGTGTCGGAGGTGTGCACCTGGGTGTCTGCGGTGTGCCTGGGGTGTCTGGGGTGTGCCTGGGGTGTCTGGGGTGTGCCTGGGGAGTGTCGGATGTGTGCATGGGTGTCAGGGGTGTACCTGGGCAGTGTTAGCGGTGTGCCTGGGGTGTCAGGGTGTGCCTGGGTGTGTAGGGTGTGCCTGGGGAGTGTCAGAGGTGTGCCTGGGGGTGTCAGGAGGTGTGCCTGGGGAGTGTCAGAGATGTGCCTGGAGTGTCAGAGGGTGTTCTGGGGTGTCGGACGTGTACCTAGGAGTGTCAGAGGTGTACCAGGGAATGTCAGTGGAGTGCCTGGGGTGTCAGGTGTGTGCCTGGGAGTGTCAGAGGTGTGCCTGGGGAGTGTCAGAGGTGTGCCTGGGAGTGTCAGAGGTGTGCATGGGGTGTCAGGTGTGCCTGGGGTGTCTGGGGTGTGCCTGGGGTATCTGGGGTGCCTGGGGTGTCTGAGGTGTGTGCCTGGGGTGTCAGGGGGGTGTGTCGGATGTGTACATGGGTGTCAGAGGTGTGCCTGGCAGTGGTGCTGGTGTGCCGGGAGTGTCAGAGGTGTGCCTGGGGTGTCTGGGGTGTGCCTGGGGTGTCTGGGGTGTGCCTGGGGTGTCTGGGGTGCCTGGGGTGACAGAGAATGCCAGGGGTGTCAGGGAGTGCCTGGGGAGTGTGGGGGGTGTGCCTGCAGGTGTGGGAGGTGTGCCTGGGGTGTCTGGGGTGTGCCTGGGGAGGGTCATGGGTGTGCCAGGGGAGTGTCTGGGGTGTGCCTGGGGCGTCTAGGGGTGTGCCTGGGAATGTCAGGGAGAACCAGGAGTGAAAGGGGTGTCTGGGGGTGTCAGAGGTTTGACCAGGGGGTGTCTGAGGGGTGTGCCTGGGGTGTCAGGGTATGCCTTGGGTGTCAGAGGAATGCCTAGGGGTGTCAGAGGTGTGCCTGGGGTGTCAGAGGTGTACCTAGGAGTATCGGAGGTTTCCTGGGAGTGTCGGGTTGTTCCTGGGGTGTCAGGCGGACCTGGGAGTGTCAGAGGTGTGCCTGGGAGTATCAGAGGTGTGCCTGGGAGTGTCAGAGGTGTGCCTGGGAATGTCGGAGGTACACCAGGGAGTGTCAGTGAAGTACCTGGGAGTCTCAAGGTGTGCCTGGGGAGTATCATAGGTGTACCTGGGAATATCAGGTGTGCCTGGGGACATCGGAGGTGTGCCTAGGAGTGTCAGGAGGTGTGCCTGGGGAGTGTCAAGGTGTGCCTGGGAGTGTCAGAGGTGGCACCTGGAGTCTCAGAGATGTACCTGGAAGTGTCAGGGGTGTATCTGGGGAGTGTCGGACGTGCACATGGGGTGTGTCAGAGGTGTACCAGGGAATGTCAGTGGAATGCTTGGCAGTGTCAGGGTGTGCCTGGGGTATCAGAGGTGTACCTGGGTGTTAGGTGTGCCTGGGGAATGTCAGGTGCACCAGGGGAGTGTCAGTGGTGCCTGGGGTGTCAGAGGTGTGCCTGGGGAGTTCAGAGGTGTACCTGGGGGTGTCAAGGTGTATCTGGGGTGTCGGACGTGTACCTGGGAGTGTCAAGGTGTACCAGGGAGATGTCAGTGGAGTACCTGGGAGTGTCAGGCTGTACAGGTGTCAGAGGTGTGCCTGGGGAGTGTCAGAGGGTACCTGGGGTGTCAGGTGAACCTGGGAGTGTGAGATGCGCAGGTGTCAGAGGTGTGCCTGGGGGGTGACAGAGGGGGTGTTGCCTGGGGTGTCGGAGGTTGCTGGGTGTGTGAGAGTGTGCCTGGGGAGTGTCAGGTGTTTCTGGGAGTGTCAGGTGTGCCTGGCAGTGTCAGCAGTATGCCTGGGAGTGTCAGGGTGTGCCAGGGAATGTCGGTGGAGTGCCTGGAGTGTCAAAGGTGTGCATGGGGTGTCAGAGGTGTACCTGGTAGTGTCAGAGGTGTACCTGGGGTGTCAGAGGTATGCTTGGGGA
Source organism: Homarus americanus (assembly GCF_018991925.1). Classification (NCBI taxonomy): domain Eukaryota; kingdom Metazoa; phylum Arthropoda; class Malacostraca; order Decapoda; family Nephropidae; genus Homarus; species Homarus americanus. The sequence continues at coordinate 27,332 of NW_024730323.1, forward strand.
GTGTCAGGTGTGCCTGGGGTGGGATAAGTGTGCACCTAGTGTCTGGGGTGTACTTGGGTGTCAGAGGTGTACCTGGGAGTGTCGGAGGTGTGCCTGGGGAGTGTCAGAGGTGTGCCTGGGAGTGTCGGAGGTGTGCCTGGGGTGTCGGGGTGTGCCTGGGGTGTGGGGAGGTGTGCTTGGGGTTTCAGTGGTGTGCCTGGGGTGTCAGGAGGTGTGCCTGGGGTGTCAGAGGTGTGCCTGGAGTGTCGGAGGTGTGCACCTGGGGTGTCAGAGGTGGCACCTGGGGTGTTGGAGTGTGCCTGGGGTGAGGAATGTGTCTGGGAGTGTCGGAGGTGTGCCTGGGGTGTCTGGGGTGTGCAGGCGGTGTCTGAGGGTGTGCCTGGCGGTGTCTGGGGTGTGCCTGTGTGTGCCTGGAGTGTCAGCGGTGTGCCTGGGAGTGTTAGGGGTGTATCAGGGGTGACAGAGGGATTGCCTGGGAGTCAGAGGTGTACCTGGGGAGTGTGAGAAGTGTGCCTGGGAGCGTCTGCGGTGTGTACCTGGGGTGTCAGAGGTGTATCTGGGAGTGTCAGGGGTGTATCTGGGAGTGTGAGTGGAGTGCCAGTGTTAGAGGTGTACCTGGGGTGTCAGGGGTGTGCCTTGGGAGTGTCAGAGGTGTATCTGGGGAGTGTCGGACGTGTGCCTGGGAGTGTCAGAGGTGTGCCGAGGGAATGTCAGTGGAGTACCTGGGAGTGTCAGAGGTGTGCCTGGGGAGTGTGTCAGAGGTACCTGGCAGGTGTCATAGGTGTGCCTGGGGTGTCGGAGGTGTACCTGGGGTGTGAGAGTGTGCCTGGGAGTGTCGGAGGTGTGCCTGGGAGTGTCGGAGGTGTGCCTGGCAGTGTCAGCGGTGTGCCTGGGAGTGTCAGGATGTGTACCAGGGAATGTTAGTGGAGTGCCTGGGGTGTCACATGTGTGCCTGGGGGGTTTGAGTGTGCCTGGGGAGTGTCAAGGTGTGTGGAGGTGTCAAATGTGCCTGGGGTATCGGAGGTGTACCTGAGGACTATCGGAGGTGTGCCTGGGGAGGTGTGCCTGGGGTGTCGGAGGTGTGCCTGGGGAGTGTGCAGGTGTGCCTGGGAGTGTCTGAGGTGTACCTGGGAGTGTCAAGGTGTGCCTGGGGTGTCGGGGTGTGCCAGGGGTGTCAGGGTGTGCCTGGGGGTGTGAGAGTGTGCCTGGGGTGTCGGGAGGTGTGCCTGGGGTGTCAGGGAGGTGTACCTGGGGTGTCAGAGGTGTACCTTGGAGTGTCAGGGTGTGCTGCAGGTGTGAGCGGTGTGCCTGGGGTGTCAGAGGTGTGCCTGGGGAGTGTCAGAGGTGTGCCAGGGGAAGGTCAGAGGGTGCCTGGGGTTGTCAGGGTGTACCTGGCAGTGTCAGAGGTGTACCTGGGAGTGTCAGAGGTGTGCCTGGGAGTGTCAGAGGTGTTCCTGGGGTGTCAAGGGTGCCACCTGGGGAGTGTCAGGGTGTGCCTGGGGTGTCAGGTGTACGCCTGGGAGTGTGAGGGGTGTGCCTGGGGTGTCAGGTGTTCCTGGGGTGTCGAGGTGTACCTGGCATTGTCAGCTGTGTGCCTGGGTGTCAGAGGTGTGCCAGGGGATGTCAGTGGAGTACCAGGTGTCAGGGTGTACATGGGGAGTGTCAGAGGTTTGCCTGGGGTGTCAGGGGTGTGCCTGGGAGTGTTGGGGTGTGCCTGGAGTGTCAGGTGTGCCTGGGGTGTGAGAAGTGTTCTAGGGTGTCTGGGGTGTGCCTGGGGGTGTCAGGGTGTGCAAGTGTCAGAGGTGTGCCTGGGGATGTCAGAGGTGTACAGAGTGTCAGAGATGTGCCGGAGTGTCAGAGGTGTGCCTGGGAGTGTCAGACGTGTGCCTGGGGTGTCAGGTGTGCCAGGGATGTCAGTGGGTACCTGGGGTGTCAGAGGTGTACCTGGGAGTGTCAGGGAGGTGTGCATGGGGGTGTCGGAGGTGTGCCTGGGGTGTCTGAGGTGTGCCTGGGGTGTCAGGGGTGTGCCTGGGGTGTCTGGGGTGTGCCTGGGGTGTCGGATGTGTGCATGGGGTGGGGGTGTGCCGGGCAGTGTGGCGGTGTGCCTGGGGTGTCAGAGGTGTGCACAGGGTGTCTGAAGTGTACCTGGGAGTGTCAGAGGTGTGCCTGGGGTGTCAGAGGTGTGCCTGGGGAGTGTCAGAGATGTACCTGGGGTGTCAGAGGTGTATCTGGGGAGTGTCGGACGTGTACCTGGGAGTGTCAGAGGTGTAGGGGTGTCAGTAGTACCTGGGAGTGTCAGGGTGTGCATGGGAGAGTCAGGTGTGCCTGGGAGTGTCTGCGGTGTGCCTGGAGTATCTGGGGTGTACCTGGGGAGTGTCTGAGGTGTACCTGGGGTGTCGGATGTGTACATGTGAGTGTCAGGGGTGTACTGGGCAGTGTTTGGCGGTGTGCCTAGGTGTCAGAGGTGTGCCTGGGGTGTCTGGGGTGTGCCTGGGGTGTCAGAGGTGTGCCTGGGGGTGTCAGAGGTGTGCCTGGGGAGTGTCAGAGATGTGCCTGGGGTGTCAGAGGTGTATCTAGGGTGTCGGACGTGTGCCTGGGAGTGTCAGAGGTGCAAGGGAATGTCAGTGGAGTACCTGGGGTGTCAGAGGTGTGCCTGGGAGTGTCAGAGGGTGCCTGGGGTGTCAGAGATGTGCCTGGGGAGTGTCAGAGGTGTGCATGGGGTGTCAGGTGTGCCTGGGGTGTCTGGGGTGTGCCTGGGGTATGTGGGTGTGCTGGAAGTGTCAGAGGTGTGCCTGGGGTGTCAGAGGTGTGCTTGGGGTGTCAGGTGTGCCTGGGGAGTGTGATTAGTGTGCCTGGGAGTGTCTGGGTGTGTGGGTGTCAGAGGTGTGCCTGGAGGTGTCGAGAGGTGTGCCCTGGATGTCAGCAGTGTGCCTGGGGTGTCAGAGGTGTACCTGGGGTGTCAGACGTGTTCTGAGAGTGTCGGTGCAGGGGCATCAAAGAGTGCCTGGGAGTGTCAGGAGGTGTACCTGGTAGTGTCAGTGGTGTGCCTGGGAGTGTCAGAGGTGTGCCTGGGAGTGTCATTGATGTACCTGGGAGTGTCAGAGGTGTGCCTCGGTGTGTCAGAGGAGTACCTGGGATTAGAGGGTATGGGGTGTCTGGGGTGTGCCTCGGAGGCCTGAGGTGTGCAGTGTCTGAGGTGTGCCTGGGGTGTCAGGGAGAACCAGAGTGTAAGAGGTGTGTGGGAGTGTCAGAGGTGTGCAGGGGTGACAGAGCAGTGCCTGGGAGTGTCAGAGGTGTGCCTGGAGTGTTGGGTGTGCCTGGGGTGTCTGGGGTGTGCCTGGGGTGTCAGAGTGTGCCAGGGAGGTCAGAGGTGAACCAGGGCGTGTCAGAGGAGGTGAACCAGGGGAGTGTTTGAGGTGTGCCTGGGAGTATCGGAGTGTGCCTGGGGTATCGGAGGTGTGCCTGGGGAATATCGGAGGTGTGCCTGGGAGTGCCAGGGGTGTGCCTGGGAGTGTCGGAGGTGTGCCTGGGGTGTCACAGGTGTGCCACGTGAGTGTCTGGTGTGGGAGTGTCTGAGGTGTACCTGGGAGTATCAAAGGTGTACCTGGGAGTGTCAAATGTGCACCTGGGAGGGGATCGGAGGTGTGCCTGGGAATATCGGAGATGTGCCTGTAGTGCCAGAGGGGTACCTGGAGGAGGCGGAGGTGTGCCTGGGGAATATCGGAGGTGTGCCTGGAGAGCCAGGGTGTACCTGGGGAGTGTCAGGTGTGCCTGGGAGTGTCTGCAGGTGTGCCACCAAGTGTCTGGTGTGCCTGGAATTGTCAAATGTGTGCCTGGAGTGTCAAATGTGCCTGGAGGATCCGGAGGGTGTGCCTGGGGAATGTCGGAGGTGTGCCTGTGAGTGCCAGAGGGGTGCCTGGGAGGCGGAGGTGTGCCTGGGGGTGACAAATGTGCCAGGGGTATCGGAGGTGTACCTGGGGAATATCAGGTGTGCCTGGGGTGTCAGGGGTGTGCCTGGGGTGTCAGAGGTGTACCTTGGGTGTGAGAAGTGTGCTTGGGGTGTCAAGGTGTGCCTGGGGAGTGTCGGGTGTATCTGGGGTGTCAGAGGTGTGCCTTGGAGTGTCAGAGGTGTGCCTGAGTGTGATCGGTGTGCCTGGGGTGTCTGGGTGTGCCTGGGGTGTCAGAGGTGTGCCTGGGGGGTGTCAGAGGTGCATGGGTGTGTGTCTGTGTGCACCTGTAGAGATGTCTCCAGGTGTGCCTGGGCGTGTCTGGGCACAACACTGGGAGTGTCAGGAGGTGTACCTGGGAGTGTCAGGAGTTTCCTGGGGAGTGTCAGAGGTGTGCCTGAGGTGTCAGCAGTGTGCCTGGGTGTGTCATGGTGTATCTAGGAGTGTCATTGGTGTACCTAGAGTGTCAGGGGTGTGCCTGGAAGTGTGTCAGGGTGTGCCTGGGAGTGTCATTGGTGTGCCTGGGGTGTCAGAGGTGCACCACGGAGTGTCAGTGGTGTACCTGGGAGTGTCGTTGGTTGTGCCTGGAGGTGTCAGGGTGTGCCTGGAGTATCAGAGGTGTACCTGGGGTGTCTGGGGTGTGCCTGGGTTGTCAAGGGTGTGACTGGGGTGCCAAGGGGTGTGCCTGGCAGTGACAGCAGTGTGCCTCAGGGAGTGTCAGAGGGTGTGCCTGGGAGTGTCAGAGGTGTGCCTGGGGAATGTCTGAGTGTACCTGGGTGTCACAGGGGTGTGCATGGGTGTCAGGGGGTGTATCTGGCAGTGTCAGTGTGCCTGGGGTGTCAGCTGTTTACCTGGGGTGTCAGGAATTGGCTGCCTGGAGTGTCAGAGGTGCACTTTGGGTGTCACATGTGCACCTGGGGTGTCTGAGGTGTGCCTGGGGAGTGTCTGAGCTGTTCCTGGGAGTGAGTGAGGGTGTGCCTGGCAGTGTCTGGTGTGCCTGGCAGTGTCAGCAGTGTGCCTGGGGTGTCAGCGTGTGCCTGGCAGTCAGGGGTGTGCCTGGGGTCAGACGTTTTCCTGGGGTGTGTCGGAGGGGGTACCTGGGGCGTCAAGGGCACCTGGGAGTGTCAAGGAGTGTACCTGGTAAGGTGTCAGTGGTGTACTGGGAGTGTCAGAGGTGTACCTGGGAGTGTCATTGGTGTACCTGGGAGTGTCAGAGGTGTACAGAATTATCAGAGGTGTACCTGGGATTTGTCAGAGGTGAACAGGGGTGTGCAGAGGGAGTGCCTGGGAGTGCTGGGTGGCACCTGGGGAGTATCAGGTGTGCCTGGGAGTGTCAGAGGTGTGCCAGAGTGTCAGTGTGGAGTGCCTGGGGAGTGTCAAATGTGCCTGGGGTATCGGCGGTGTACTGGGAATATCGGAGGGTACCTGGGAATTGCCAGAGGGGTGTGCCTGGGAGTGTCAGGTGTACCTGGGGTGTCACATGTGCCTGGGGTGTTTGGTGTACCTTGGGGTGTCAAGGTGTGCCTGGGGTGTCAAATGTGCACCTGGGAGTATCAGGTGTACCTGAGACTATCGGAGTGTGCCTGGGGTGCAGAGGTGTGCCTGGGGTGTCGGAGGTGTGCCTGGGGTGTCTGGCAGGTGTGCCTGGGATGTCTGAGGTGTGCCTGGGAGTCAAGGTGTGCCTGGGAGTGTCAGGGGTGTGCCTGGGGTGTCAGGGGTGTGCCTGGGGTGTGAGAAGTGTGCCTGGGAGTGTCAGGTGTGCCACCTGGGAGTGTCGGGTGTGCCTGGGGTGTCAGGAGGTGTGCCTTGGGTGTCAGGGTGTGTGCCTGGGGAGTGTGGGCAGTGTGCCTGGGGTGTCACCAGGTGTGCCTGGGGTGTCAGAGGTGTGTGCCAGGGGAAGGTCAGAGGAGTGCCTGGGGAGTGTCTGGGGTGTGCCTGGCAGTGTCAGAGGTGTGCCTGGGAGTGTCACAGGTGTACCTGGAATTGTCCCAGAGGTGTTCCTGGGGTGTCAAGAGACAATACCTGGGAGTGTCCAGAGGGTGTGCCTGGGAGTGTCAGGAGGTGCCTGGGGTGTGAGAAGTGTACCTGGGGTGTCAGGTGTTCCTGGGGTGTCGGAGTGTACCTGGCAGTGTCAGCTGTGTGCCTGGGAGTGTCACAGGTGTGCAGGAATGTCAGTGGAGTGCCTGGGGAGTGTCAGGGGTGTACATGGGGTGTCAGAGGTTTTACCTGGGAGTGTCAGGGGTGTGCCTGGGTGTTGGGGTGTGCTTGCAGGAGTGTCAGGAGGTGTGCCTGGGGAGTGTGAGAAGTGTTCCTGGGGTGTCTGCTGGGTGTGCCTGGGGTGTCAGAGGTGTGCCTGGGGTGTCGGAGGGTACCTGGGGTGTCAGGAGGTGTGCCTGGGGTCAGGTGTGCCTAGGGGTGTGGGGTGTGCCTGGGGTGTCAGGTGTGCCTCCAGTGTCAGGAAGATGTGCCTGGGGTGTGAGGTTTACTTGGGGTGTCCAGGTGTGCCTGGGGAGTGTCAGGTTGTGCCTGGGAGTGTCATATGTGTACCTGTGAGGTTTCCGGAGGTGTGCCTGGGGAGTGTCAGAGGTGTGCCTGGGAGTGTCAGTGTGCCTGGGGTGTAAGAGTGTGCCTGGGGTGTCGGGTGTGCCTGGGGGTGTCGAGGTGTGCCTGGGGTGTCAGAGGTGTGCCAGAGAGTTCAGTGTGCCTGGGGTGTGTCGGCGGTGTGCCTGGTGTCAGAGGTGTGCTGGGGTGTCATGGGCACTTGGGAGAGTCAGAGGTGCCTTTGAGATGTCTGAGGTGTGCCTGGGGTGTCTGGGGTGTACCTGGCAGTGTCTGAGGTATGCCTGGCAGTTATCTGAGGTGTAACTGGGCAGTGTCGTGGTGTGCCTGGGGTGTCAGCTGTGCCTGGGAGTGTGCTGGGGTGTATCGAGGGAGTGACAGAGGGTACTGGGCATGTTCAGGGTGTGCCTGGGGAGTGTCATGGGTGTGCCTGGGGTGTCAGAGGTGTGCCTGGGGTGTCAGAGATGTGTGCCTGGGGTGTCCAGAGGTGTGTCTGGGGTGTCGGACGTGTGCAGTGGAGTGTCAGAGTTGTGCCAGGGAATGTCAGTGGAGTGCCTGGGGTGTCAGGGGTGTGCCTGGGGTGTCAGAGGGTGTACATGGGGAGTGTCGGAGGTGTGCCTGGGGTGTCTGCGGTGTACCTGGGGTATCACAGGGGTGTGCAGGTGTCTGGGGTGTACCTGGGAGTGTCGGATGTGTGCATGGGTATGGGGTGTACCGGGCAGTGTTGGCGGTGTGCCTGGGAGTGTCAGGGGTGTGCCTGGGAGTGACTGGTGCCTGGGGTGTCAGAGGTGTGCCTGGGAGTGTCAGAGGTGTACCTGGGGAGTGTCAGAGATGTGCCTGGGGAGTGTCAGAGAGGTGTATCTAGGAGTGTCGGACGTGTGCCTAAGTGTCAGAGGCGTGCCAGAATGTCAGTGGAGTGCCTGGGAGTGTCAGGGGGTGTGCCTGGGAGTGTCAGAGGTGTGCCTGGGAGTGTCAAGAGGTGCCTGGGAGTGTCAGGGTGTACATGGGGTAGTGGAGGTGTGCCTGTACTGGGGAGTGTCTGGGGTGTGGGGTATCTGGGGTGTGCCTGGGGAGTGTCTGTGGGGTGTGCACAGGTGTCAGAGGTGTACTGGGGTGTCGGATGTGTGCATGGGTGTCAGAGGTGTGCCTGGCAGTGTTGGCCGGTGGCGTGGGGAGTGTCAGAGGTGTTGCTGGGGTTTCTGGGGTGTGCAGGGTGTCTGGGGTGTGCTGGGGTGTCACAGTTGCTGGGGAGTGATGAGAGAAATACAGGAGTGTCACAGGAGTGCTGCAGGGTGTGAGGTGTGCCTGGGTGTGAGGTGTGCCTAGGGGTGTGAGGTGTGCCTGGGAGGGTCCTTGGGTGGCCAGGGTGTCTGGGGTACTGGGGAGCGTCTGAGGTGTGCCTGGGGAATGTCAGGGGAGAACCAGGGGGAATTGAAAGGTGTGCCTGCAGGGGTGTCAGAGGTTTCAGGAGTGTCTGAGGGTGTGCCTGGGGTGTCAGAGGGTGTGCCTTGGGTGACAGAGGAATACACAAGATTGTCAGAGGGTGTGCCTGGGGTGTCAGAGAGGTGTGCCTGGGGTATCAGGAGGTTTGCAGGGTGTGGAGTTTGTTCTGGGGAGTGTCGGAGGCGGACCTGGGAGTGTCAGGGGTGTGCCAGGGGTATCAGAGGTGTGCCTGGGGTGTCAGAGGGGTGTGCCTGGGGAATGTCGGAGTGCACCAGGGGTGACGTGAAGTACCTGGGAGTCTCAAGGTGTACCTGGGGAGTATCATACTGGGTGTACCAGATATCGGAGGTGTGCCTGTAGGGGACATCGGAGGTGTGCCTGGGAGTGTCAGAGGTGTGCCTGGGAGTGTCAAGGTGTGCCTGGGGAGTGTCAGAGGTGTGCCTGGAAGTCTCAGAGATGTGCCTGGAAGTGTCAGAGGTGTGTCTGGGGAGTGTCGGACGTGCACATGGGGTGTCAGGGTGTACCCAGGGGAATGTCCCAGTGGAATGCTTGGCAGTGTCAGGGGGTGTGCCTGGGGTATCAGAGGTGTGCCTGGGAGTGTTAGAGGGTGCCTGGGGAATGTCGGAGGTGCACCAGGGAGTGTCAGTGGTGCCTGGGGTGTCAGAGGTGTGCCTGGGAGAGTTGGTGTGCCTGGGTGTCAAGGTGTGTCTGGGGTGTCAGGTTGTGTGCCACCAAGTGTCAAGGTGTGCAGAATGTCAGTGGAGCTGCAAGTGTCAGGCTGTGCCTGGGGTGTCAGAGGTGTGCCTGGGGAGTGTCAGAGGGTACCTGGGGAGTGTCAGAGGTGAGACCTGGAGTGTGGAGGTGTGCCTTGGGTGTCAGGGTGTACCTGGGGAGTGACAGAGGTGTGCCTGGGGTGTCAGTGCCTGGGTGTGTGGGGGGTGTGCACCAGGAGTGTCGGAGTGTTTCTGGGGAGTGTCGGAGGTGTACCTGGCAGTGTCAGCGTATGCCTGGGAGTCATGGGAGTGTCAGGGTGTGCCAGGGAATGTCAGTGAGTGCCTGGGGAGTGTCAAAGGTGTGCATGGGAGTGTCAGGGGTGTGCCTGGTAGTGTCAGAGGTGTGCCTGGGGTGTGGGGTATACTGGGGTGTCGGAGGTGTGCCTGGGGAGTGGGATAAGTGTACCGAGTTTGGGGTGTGCAGGTGTCAGAGGTGTGCCTGGGGTGTCGGAGGTGTGCCTGGGGAGTGTCAGAGGTGTGCCTGGGGAGTGTCGGAGGTGTGCCTGGGAGTGTGGGGTGTGCCTGGGTGTGTGGGAGGTGTGCTTGGGGTTTCAGTGGTGTGCACGGAGTGTGAGGTGTGCCTGGAGTGTCAGGGGTGTGCCTGAGGTGTCAGAGGTGTGCCTGGGGTGTCAGAGGGTGTGCCTGGGGAGTGTTGGAGGTGTGCCTGGGGTGTGAAATGTGTCTGGGAGTGTCGGAGGTGTGCCTGGGAGTGTCTGAGGTGTGCCAGGCAGGTGTCTGGAGTGTGCCTGGGAGTGTCTGAGGTGTGCCTGGCAGTGTCAGCGGTGTGCCTGGGGTGTCAGCAGGTGTGCCTGGGGTGTTAGGGGGCGTATCAGGGGAGTGACAGAGGGTGCCTGGGGTGTCAGAGGGTGTGCCTGGGGTGTGAGGTGTGCAGGGCGTCTGCGGTGGCCTGGGAGTGTCAGAGGTGTATCTGGAGTGTCAGGGGTGTATCCAGGAGTGTGGTGGAGTGCCAGTGTTAGAGGTGTGCCTGGGAGTGTTGGGGTGTACCTTGGAGTGTCAGGGGTGTATCTGGGAGTGTCGGACGTGTGCACCGAGTGTCAGAGGTGTGCAGGGAATGTCAGTGGGTACCTGGGAGTGTCAGAGGTGTGCCTGGGGTGTCAGAGGGTGCCTGGGAGTGTCATGGGTGTGCCTGGGGAGTGTCGAGGTGTGCCTGGGGTGTGAGAGGTGTGCCTGGGAGTGTCGGGAGGTGTGCCTGGGGTGTCGGAGGTGTGCCTGGCAGTGTCAGCGGTGTGCCTGGGTGTCAGATGTGTACCAGAATGTTAATTGGGTACCTGGGTGTCACATGTGTGCCTGGGAGTGTTTGAGGTGTGCCTGGGAGTGTCAAGGTGTGCCTGGAGTGTCAAGTGTGCACCTGGGGAGTATCGGAGGTGTACCTGAGATATCGGAGGTGTGCCTGGGAGTGCAGAGTGTACCTGGGAGTGTCGGAGGTGTACCGGGTGTCAGGGTGTGCCTGGGGTGTCTGGTGTACCTGGGGAGTGTCAAGGGTGCCTGGGGTGTCAGGGGGTGTGCCTGGGAGTGTCAGAGTGTGCCTGGGGTGTGAAGTGTGCCTGGGGTGTCGGGAGGTGTGCCTGGGGAGTGTCGGGTGTGCACCTGGGAGTGTCAGAGGTGTGCCTTGGAGTGTCAGAGGTGTGCCTGGGGAGTGTGAGCGGTGTGCCTGGGGTGTCACAGGTGTGCCTGGGTGTCAGAGGTGTACCAGGGAAGGTCAGGGAGTACCTGGGGTGTCTGAGGTGTGCCTGGCAGTGTCAGAGGTGTGCCTGGGAGTGTCAGGGTGTGCCTGGGTGTCAGAGGTGTTCCTGGGGTGTCAAGGTGTGCCTGGGGTGTCAGAGGTGTGCCAGTGTCAGTGTGCAGGGGAGTGTGAGAAGTGTGCCTGGGGAGTTCGGAGGTGTTCCTGGGAGTGTCGGAGGTGTGCCTGGCAGTGTCAGCTGTGTGCCTGGGGTGTCACAGGTGTGCCAGGGAATGTCAGTGGTGCCTGGGAGTGTCAAGGTGTGCATGGTGTCAGAGGTGTGTGCCTGGGTGTCATGGGTGTGCCTGGGTGTCAGGTGTGGGGTGTCAGGGTGTGCCTGGGTGTGAGAGTGTGCCTGGGGTGTGGGTGTGCCTTGGGTGTCAGGAGGTGTGCCTGGGGTGTCAGAGGTGCAGGGTGTCAGGAGGTGTGCCTGGGAGTGTCAGAGGTGTGCCTGGGAGTGTTGGAGGGGTGTGCCTGGGGTGTAAGAAATGTATCTGGGAGTGTCAGGAGGTGTGCCTGGGGGTGTCTGGGGTGTGCCAGGCAGTGTCTGGGGTGTGCCTGGCAGTGTCTGGGGTGTGCCTGGCAGTGTCATCGGTGTGCATGGAGTGTCAGCGGTGTGCCAGTGTTAGGAGCGTATCAGGTAGTGACATTGGGAGTGCCTAGGAGTGTCAGATGTGTGTCCTGGGAGTGTGAGAGGTGCCTGGGAGCGTCTGCGGTGTACCTGGGAGTGTCAGAGGTGTACCTGGGAGTGTCAGGGGTGTGCCAGTGTCAGTGTGGGAGTGTCAGAGGTGTACCTGGGGAGTGTCAGAGGTGTGCCTGGGAGTGTCAGAGGTGTGTGCTGGGAGTGTCGGACGTGTGCCTGGGGAGTGTGGGGTGTGCCAGGGAATGTCTGTGGAGTACCTGGGGAGTGTCGAGGTGTACCTGGGTGTCAGAGGAACACCTGGGAGTGTCATAGGTGTGCCTGGGAGTGTCGGAGGTGTGCCTGGAGTGTGAAGTGTGCCTGGGGTGTCGGAGGTGTGCCTGGGGTGTCGGGTGTGCCTGGGTGTCAGCGGTGTACCTGGGGTGTCAGATGTGTGCCAGGGTGTCAGTGGTGCCTGGGGAGTGTCAAGGTGTACATGGGAGTGTCAGAGGTGTGCCTGGGAGTGTCAGAGGTGTGCCTGGGGAGTGTCAGAGGTGTGCTTGGGAGTGTCGGAGGTGTGCAGGGGTGTGAAGTGTGCCTGGGGAGTGTCTGGGGTGTGCCTGGGGTGTCAGAGGTGTGCCTGAGGTGTCGGAGGTGTGCCTGGGGTGTCAGGGGTGTGCCTGAGTGTGAGAGGTGTGCCTGGGGAGTGTCAGTAGGTGTGCCTGGGGAGTGTCAGAGGTGTGCCTGGGGAGTGTCAGAGGTGTGCCTGAGGTGTCGAAGGTGTGCCTGGGAGTGTCAGAGTGTGCCTGGAGTGTTGGAGGTGTGCCTGGGGTGTGAAATGTGTCTGGGAGTGTCAGGTGTGCCTGGGAGTGTCTGAGGTGTCCCAGGCAGTGTCTGGTGTGCCTGGCAGTGTCTGGGTGTGCCTGGCAGTGTCAGCGGTGTGCCTGGGAGTGTCAGAGGTGTGCCTGGGAGTGTTAGAGTCGTATCAGGGGAGTGACAGAGGAGTGCCTGGGGTGTCAGAGGTGTACCTGGGGAGTGTGAGGAGTGTGCCTGGGAGCGTCTGCGGTGTGCCTGGGAGTGTCAGAGGTGTGCCTGGGGTGTCAGGGGTGTACCAGGGAGTGTCAGTGGAGTACCTGGGGTGTCAGAGGTGTGCCTGGTGTCCAGTGTACCTGGGAGTTCAGAGGTGTGCCAGGGATTGTCAGTGGAGTGCCTGGGGTGTCAGAGGTGTGCCTGGGAGTGTCAGAGGGAGTGCCTGGGAGTGTCATGGGTGTGCCTGGGGTGTCAGGAGGTGTGCCTGGGGAGTGTGAAAGTGTGCCTGGGGGTGTTGGAGTGTGCCTGGGGAGTGTCGGAGGTGTGCCTGGCAGTGTCAGCGGTGTACCTGGGAGTGTCAGATGTGTGCAGGGAATGTCAGTGGAGTGCCTGGGGAGTGTCAGAGGTGTGCCTGGAGTGTCAGAGGTGTGCCTGGGGTGTCAGAGGTGTGCCTGGGGAGTGTCAGGGTGTGCCTGGGGAGTGTCAGGAGGTGTGCCTGGGGAGTGTGAGGTGTGCCTGGGTGTCTGGGGTGTACCTGGGGAGTGTCTGGGGTGTGCCTGGGAGTGTCAGGTGTGCCTCAGGTGTCAGAGGTGTGCCTGGGGTGTCAGGTGTGCCTGGGAGTGTAAGAATGTGCCTGGAGTGTCGGAGGTTTGCCGGGAGTGTCGGAGGTGTGCCTGTGAGTGTCAGAGGTGTGCCGGGAGTGTCGGAGGTGTGCCTGGGAGTGTCAGAGGTGTGCCTGGGGAGTGTCAGAGGTGTGCCTGGGAGTGTCGGAGGTGTGCCTGGGGTGTGGGGGGTGTGCCTGGGTGCCGGAGGTGTGCCTGGGGTGTCAGAGGTGTGCCTGGGAGTGTGAGAGGTGTGCCTGGGGAGTGTCAGTGGTGTGCAGAGTGTCAGAGGTGTGCCTGGGTGTCAGAGGTGTGTGCCTGAGGTGTCAGTGTGCCTGGGGTGTCAGGAGGTGTGCCTGGAGTGTTGGAGGTGTGCCAGGTGTGGATCTGGCGGTGTCTGAGGTGTGCCTGGCGTGTCTGGGGTGTGCCTGGCAGTGTCAGCGGTGTGCCTGGGAGTGTCAGCGGTGTGCCTGGGTGTTAGAGGCGTATCAGGGGTGACAGAGGTGCCTGGGGTGTCAGGGTGTGCCTGGGAGTGTGAGAGGTGTGCCTGGGCGTCTGCGGTGTGCCTGGGAGTGTCAGAGGGTGTGCCTGGGGTGTCAGGGGTGTGCCAGGGGTGTCAGTGGAGTACCTGGGAGTGTCAGAGGTGTGCCTGGGGTGTCAGAGGTGTGTCTGGGAGTGTCGGACGTGTGCCTGGGAGTGTCAGAGGTGTGCCAGGAATGTCAATGGGTGCCTGGGAGTGTCAGAGGTGTGCCTGAGGTGTCGGAGGTGTGCCTGGGAGTGTCAGAGGTGTGCCTGGGGTGTCGGAGGTGTGCCTGGGAGTGTGGGGTGTGGGGTGCCGGAGGTGTGCCTGGGAGTGTCAGGGGTGTGACCTGGAGTGTCGGAGGTGTGCCTGGGGTGTGAGAAGTGTGCCTGGGGAGTGTCGGAGGTGTGCCTGGGAGTGTCGGAGGTGTGCCAGGAATGTCAGTGGAGTACCTGGGGAGTGTCAGAGGTGTGCCTGGGGTGTCAGAGGTGTGCCTGGGGTGTCAGAGGTGTGCCTGGGGTGTCAGAGGTGTGCCTGGGAGTGTCGGAGGTGTGCCTGGGAGTGTGAGGTGTGCCTGGGGTGTCTGGGGTGTGCCTGGGGAGTGTCTGGGGTGTGCCTGGGGAGTGTCAGGGAGGTGTGCCTCCAGGTGTCAGAGGTGTGCCTGTGGGGTGTCGGAGGTGTGCCTGGGGTGTAAGAAATGTGCCTGGGGTGTTGGGTTTGCAGTGTCAGAGTGTGCCTGTGGTGTCAGAGGTGTACCTGGGAGTGTGGAGGTGTGCCTGGAGGTCAGAGGTGTGCCTGGGGAGTGTCGGAGGTGTGCCTGGGGAGTGTGGGGGTGTGTCCCGAGGTGAGTTGCAGAGTTGGGGTGTGCCTGGGGAGTGTGAGAGGTGTACTTGGGAGTGTCAGTGGTGTGCCTGGGGGTGTCAGAGGTGTGCCTGGGGTGTCAGAGGTGTGCCTGAGAGTGTCAGGTGTGCCTGGGAGAGTGTCAGAGGTGTGCCTGGGGTGTTGGAGGTGTGCCTGGGGTGTAGAAATGTGTCTGGGGGTGTCGGAGGTGTGCCTGGAGTGTCTGAGGGTGTGCCAGGCGGTCTGGGGTGTGCCTGCAGTGTCTGAGGTGTGCCTGGCAGTGTCAGTGGTGTGCCTGGGAGTGTCAGCGGTGTGCCTGGGTGTTGGGGCGTATCAGGGGTGACAGAGGTGCCTGGGGAGTGTCAGAGGTGTACCTGGGGTGTGAGAAGTGTGCCTGGGAGTGTCTGCGGTGTGCCTGGGGTGTCAGAGGTGTGCCTGGGAGTGTCAGGGTGTGCCAGGGGTGTCAGTGGAGTACCTGGGGAGTGTCAGAGGTGTGCCTGGGGAGTGTCAGAGGTGTGCCTGGGGAGTGTCAGGGTGTATCTGGGAGTGTCGGACGTGTGCCTGGGGTGTCAGAGGTGTACCAGGGAATGTCAGTGGGTACCTGGGGAGTGTCAGAGGGTGTGCCTGGGGTGTCAGAGGTGTACCTGGGGAGTGTCATGGGTGTGCCTGGGTGTGGAGGTGTGCAGGTGTGGGGGTGTGCCTGGGGTGTCGAGGTGTGCCTGGGAGTGTCGGAGGTGTGCCTGGGGGTGTGTGGTGTGCCTGGGTGTCAGATGTGTGCCAGGGATGTCAGTGGGTGCCTAGGGGTGTCAAGGTGTACATGGGAGTGTCAGGAGGTGTGCCTGGGGTGTCAGGTGTGCCTGGGGGTGTCAGAGGTGTGCTTGGGGAGTGTCAGGTGTGCCTGGGGTGTCAGGAGGTGTGCCTGGGGTGTCAGGTGTGCCTGGGGAGTGTCAGAGGTGTGCCTGGGTGTCGGAGGTGTGCCTGGGGTGTCAGGGGGTGGCCTGGGGTGTGGGAGGTGTGCTTGGGAGTGTCAGTGGTGTGCCTGGGGTGTCAGAGGTGTGCCTGGGAGTGTCAGAGGTGTGCCTGGAGGTGTCAGGTGGGAGTGTCAGAGGTGTGCCGGAGTGTTGGAGGTGTGCCAGTGTAGAAATGTATCTGGGGTGTCGGGAGGTGTGCCTGGGGAGTGTCTGAGGTGTGCCAGGCAGTGTCTGGTGTGCCTGGCAGTGTCTGGGGTGTGCCTGGCAGTGTCAGCGGTGTGCCTGGGGAGTGTCAGCGGTGTGCCTGGGGTGTTAGAGGCGTATCAGGGAGTGACAGAGGAGTGCCTAGGAGTGTCAGTGGTGTGCCTGGGGAGTGTGAGGGGTGTGCCTGGGAGCGTCTGCGGTGTGCCTGGGAGTGTCAGAGGTGTGCCTGGGAGTGTCAGGGGTGTGCCAGGGAGTGTCAGTGGAGTACCTGGGGAGTGTCAGAGGTGTGCCTGGGAGTGTCAGAGGTGTGCCTGGGAGTGTCAGAGGGTGTCTGCGGGAGTGTCGGACGTGTGCCTGGGAATGTCAGAGGTGTACCAGGGATGTCAGTGGAGTGCCTGGGGAGTGTCATGGGTGTGCCTGGGGTGTCAGAGGAACACCTGGGAATTGTCATAGGTGTGCCTGGTAGTGTCGGGTGTGCCTGGGTGTGAAGTGTGCCTGGGGAGTGTCGGAGGTGTGCCTGGGGTGTCAGGAGGTGTGCCTGGCAGTGTCAGCGGTGTGCCTGGGAGTGTCAGATGTGTGCCAGGGAATGTCATTGGAGTACCTGGGAGTGTCAAGGTGTGCATGGGGAGTGTCAGAGGTGTGCCTGGGGAGTGTCAGAGGTGTGCCTGGGGGTGTCAGAGGTGTGCTTGAGGGTGTCAGTGTGCCTGGGAGTGTGAGGAGTGTGCCTGGGGTGTCTGGGGTGTGTGGGTGTCAGAGGTGTGCCTGGGGAGTGTGTCAGGTGTGCCTGGGGTGTCAGGGTGTGCCTGGGGTGTGGGAGGTGTGCTTGGGGTGTCAGTGGTGTGCGTGGGGAGTGTCAGAGGTGTGCATGGGGTGTCAGAGGTGTGCCTGGGGTGTTGGGGTGTACCTCAGGTTTTGAGGTGTGCCACCGGGAGTGTGAGGAGTGTGCCTGGGAGTGTCTGGGGTGTACCTGGGAGTGTCTTGGGTGTACCTGGGAGTGTCAGGTGTGCCTCGAGGTGTCAGAGGTGTGCCTGTGAGTGTCGGAGGTGTGCCTGGGAGTGTAGAAATGTGCCTGGGAGTGTCGGAGGTTTACTTGGGGAGTGTCAGAGGGGTGTGCCTGTGGTGTCAGAGGTGTGCCTGAGAGTGTCGGAGGTGTACCTGGGAGTGACAGAAGTGTGCCTGGAGTGTCAGGAGGTGTGCCTGGGAGTGTTGGGGGTTGACCTCGAGGTGTCTGAGGGTGTGCCTGGGGTGAGAGTGTGCCTGGGGTGTCTGGGGTGTGCCTGGGTGTCTGGGGTGTGCCTGGGGTGTCGGAGGTGTGCCTCGTAGTGTCAGAGGTGTGCCTGTGAGTGTCGGAGGTGTGCCTGGGGTGTGAAATGTGCCTGGGGTGTCGGAGGTTGCCTGGGGAGTGTCGGAGGTGTGCCTGTGAGTGTCAGAGGTGTGCCTGAGAGTGTCGGAGGTGTGTCCTGGGGAGTGTCAGAGGTGTGCCTGGGAGTGTCGGAGGTGTGCCTGGGGTGTAAGAAGTGTGCCTGGGGAGTGCCGGTGTGCCTGGGGTGTGGGGTGTGCCTGGGAGTGTGAGGTGTGCTTGGGGTGTCAGTGGTGTACCTGGGGTGTCAGAGGTGTGCTGGGAGTGTCAGAGGTGTGCCTGGGAGTGTCGAAGGTGTGCCTGGGAGTGTCAGAGGTGAACCTGGGAGTGTTGGAGGTGTGCCTGGGAGTGTAGAAATGTATCTAGGGGGTGTGGGAGGTGTGCCTGGGGTGTCTGGGGTGTGCAGGCAGTGTTTGAGGTGTGCCTGGCAGTGTCTGAGGTGTGCCTGGCAGTGTCAGCGGTGTGCCTGGGAGTGTCAGCGGTGTGCCTGGGGTGTTAGGGCGTATCAGGGTGACAGAGGAGTACCTGGGAGTGTCAGGGTGTGCATGGGTTGAAAGAGTGTGCCTGGGAGCGTCTGCGGTGTGCCTGGAGTGTCAGAGGTGTACCTAGTGTCAAGGTGCACCTGGGGTGTCAGAGGTGTGCCTGGGAGTGTCAGGTGTGTCTGGGAGTGTCGGACGTGTGCCTGGGGAGTGTCAGGAGTGTACCAGGGATGTCAGTGGGTGCCTGGGGAGTGTCAGGGGCGTGCCTGGGGAGTTGAGAGGAGTACCTGGGAGTGTCATGGGTGTGCCTGGGGTGTGGTGTGCCTGGGGAGTGTGAGAAGTGTGCCTGGGGTGTCAGAAGGTGTGCCTGGGGTGTCGGGTGCCTGGCAGTTTCAGCGTGTGCCTGGGAGTGTCAGATGTGTGCAAGGGAATGTCAGTGGGTGCCAGGAAGTGTCAAGGTGTATATGGGAGTGTCAGAGGTGTCCTGGGAGTGTCAGAGGTGTTCCTGGGGAGTGTCAGGTGTGCTTGGGAGTGTCGGAGGTGTGCCTGGGAGTGTGAGGAAGTGTGCCTGGGTGTCTGGGGTGTGCCTTGGGTGTCAGAGGTGTGCCTGGAGGTGTCGGTGTGCCTGGGGAGTGTCAGGAGGTGTGCACCTGAGTGTGAGAGGTGTGCTGGGGTGTCAGTGGTGTGCCTGGGGAGTGTCAGAGGTGTGCCTGGAGGTGTCAGAGGTGTGCCTGAGAGTGTTGGAGGTGTGCCTGGGGTGTGAGAAGTGTGCCTGGGGTGTCGAAGGTGTGCCTGGGGAGTGTCAGAGGTGTGCCTGGGGTGTCAGAGGAACCTTGGGGGTGTCGTGGGTGTGCCTGGGGTGTCGGGTATGCCTGGGGTGTGAGGGTGTGCCTGGGGTGTCGGAGGTGTGCCTGGGGTGTCGGAGTGTGCCTGGCAGTGTCTCGGTGTGCCTGGGGTGTCAGATGTGTGCCAGGGAATGTCAGTGGAGTACCTGGGGTGTCAAAGGTGTACATGGGGTGTCAGAGGTGTGCCTGGGGGTGTCAGAGGTGGCCTGGGGTGTGAGAGGTGTGCCTGGGAGTGTCTGGGGTGTGCCTTGGAGTGTCAGAGGTGTACCTGAGGTGTCGGAGGTGCCTGGGAGTGTCGGGGATGTACCTGGGGTATGAGAGGTGTAGTGGGAGTGTGAGAAGTTTTGCCTGGGTGTCTGGGGTATGCCTTGGGTGTCAGAGGTGTACCTGAGGTGTCGGAGGTGTGCCTGGGAGTGTCGGGGGGTGTGCCTGGGAGTGTGAGAGGTGTGCCTGGGGTGTCAGTGGTGTGCCTGGGGGTGTCGAGGTGTGCCTGGGGTGTTGGAGGTGTGCCTGGGGAGTGTAAAGAATGTATCTGGGGAGTGTCGGAGGTGTGCCTGGGGGTGTCTGAGGTGTACCAGGCAGTGTCTGGGGTGTGCGTGGCAGTGTCTGGGGGTGAACCTGGCAGTGTCAGCGGTGTGCCTGGGAGTGTCAGCGGTGTGCCTGGGAGTGTTGGGGCGTATCAGGGGAGTGACAGAGGGGTACCTAGGGTGTCAGAGGTGTACCTGGGGTGTGAGAGGTGTGCCTGGGACGTCTGCGGTGTACCTGGGGGTGTCAGGGTGTGCCTGGGAGTGTCAGGGGTGTGCAGGGGTGTCAGTGGGTGCCTGGGGTGTCAGAGGTGTGCCTGGGGTGTCAGAGGTGTGCCTGGGAGTGTCAGAGGTGTATCTGGGACTTTCGGATGTGTACCTGGGGTGTCAGAGGTGTGCCAGGGAATGTCAGTGGAGTGCCTGGGGTGTCAGAGGTGTGCCTGGGGTGTCAGAGGAGTGCCTGGGAGTGTCATGGGTGTGCCTGGGAGTGTCGGAGGTGTGCCTGGGGTGTGAGGGTGTGCCTGGGGTGTGGGGTGTGCAGGTGTGAGGTGTGCCTGGCAGTGTCGCGGTGTGCCTGGGGTGTCAGTTGTCTGCCAGGGGTCAGTGGAGTGCCTGGGAATGTCAGAGGTGTGCCTGGGGTGTCAGGGTGTGCCTGGGGTGTCAGAGGGGTGCCTGGTGTCAGAGGTGTGCCTGGGGAGTGTCGGAGGTGTGCCTGGGGTGTGAGAAGTGTGCCTGGGAGTGTCTGGGGTGTGCCTGGGTGTCTGGGGTGTGCCTGGGAGTGTCGGAGGTGTGCCTCAGGTGTCAGAGGTGTGCCTGGGAGTGTCAGGTGTGCCTGGGGAGTGTAAGAAATGTGCCTGGGAGTGTCGGAGTTTACCTGGGAGTGTCGGAGGTGTACTGTGAGTGTCAGAGGTGTGCCTGAGGAGTGTCGGAGGTGTGCCTGGGGTGTCAGAGGTGTGCCTGGGGTGTCAGGTGTGCCTGGGAGTGTAAGTGTGCCTGGGGTGCCGGAGGTGTTGCTGGGCGTGTCGGGGGTGTACCTGGTGAGGTGTGAGAGGTGTACTTGGGGTGTCAGTGGTGTGCCTGGGGGTGTCAGGGGTGTGCCTGGGGTGTCAGAGGTGTGCCTGAGGTGTGAAGGTGTGCCTGGGTGTGGGGTGTGCCTGGTGTTGGAGGTGTGCCTGGGAGTGTATGAAATGTATCAGGTGTGGATGTTCAGAGGTGTTGAGTTGTGCCAGGCGTTGTCTGGGGTGTTATGGCAGTGTCTGAGGTGTGCCTGGCAGTGTCAGTGTGCAGGTGTCGGCATTGTGCCTGGGAGTGTTAGAGGCGTATCAGGGGGGTAACAGAGGAGTACCTAGGGTGTCAGAGGTGTGCCGGAGTGTAGTGGCCTGGGAGCGTCTGCGGTGTACCTGGGAATGTCAGAGGTGTACCTGGGAGTGTCAGGGGTGTACCAGGGAGGTGGTGGTGCCTGGTGTCAGGAGGTGTACCTGGGGTGTCAGGGGTGTACCTGGGGTGTCAGAGGTGTATCTGGGGAGTGTCGGACGTGTGCCTAGGGGTGTCAGAGGTGTACCAGGGAATGTCAGTGGGTACCTGGTGTGGGGTGTGCCTGGGAGTGTCAGAGGGGTACCTGGGGTGTCATGGGTGGACCTGGGAGTGTGAGAAGTGTGCCTGGGAGTTTCGGGTGTGCCTGGGGTGTCAGGTGCTGGGTGTGGATGTGCAGGGAATGTCAGTGGAGTGCCTGGAGTGTCAAGGTGTACATGGAAGTGTTGGGGTGCAGAGTTCAGGGTGTGCCGGTGTCAGAGGTATGCTTGGGGTGTCGGAGGTGCAGGGTGTGAGAGAGTGTGCCCTGGGGTGTCTGGGTGCCCTTTGGGTGTCAGAGGTGTATCTGAGAGTGTCAGGTGTGCCTGGGGAGCGTCAGAGGTGTGCCTGGGAGTGTCGGAGGTGTGCAGGGTGTGTGTGCTGGTGTGCAGGTGTCAGGGGTGTGCCTGGGGATGTGAGAGGTGTGCTTGGGGTGTCGGTGGTGTGCCTGGGGTGTCAGAGGTGTGCCTGGGGAGTGTCAGGGTGTGCCTGAGAGTGTCGAAGGTGTGCCTTGCAGTGTCAGAGGTGTACCTGGGGATGGGTGCCTGGGAGTGTAAGAAATGTATCTGGGGTGTGGAAGGTAGGGGTGTCTTGGGCAGTGTCTGAGGTGTGCCTGGCAGTGTCTGAGGGATTGCCTGGCAGT
Organism: Homarus americanus; assembly: GCF_018991925.1. Lineage (NCBI taxonomy): Eukaryota > Metazoa > Arthropoda > Malacostraca > Decapoda > Nephropidae > Homarus > Homarus americanus. The sequence continues at coordinate 48,000 of NW_024730323.1, forward strand.
GTCAGCGGTGTGCCTGGGAGTATCAGGGTGCAGTGTTAGAGGCGTATCAGGGTGAGGCTAGGAGTGTGGTGTGCCTGGGAGTGTGAGAAGTGTGCCTGGGGAGCCTCTGCGGGTGTACTAGGGTGTCAGTGCCTGGGGTATCAGGGGTGTACCAGGGAGTGTCAGTGAGTACCGGTGTCAGAGGTGTACCTAAGTGTCAGAGGTGTACCTGGGAGTGTCAGAGGTGTGTTGGGAGTTTGTCTGCGTGTGCCTGGGAGTGTCAGAGGTGTGCCAGGGAATGTCAGTGGAGTACCTGGGGAGTGTCAGGGTGTGCCTGGGGTGCCAGAGGGGTGCCTGGGGTGTCATAGGTGTGCCTGGGAGTGTCGGACGTGTGCCTGGGGTTGAGAAGTATACCTGGGGAGTGTCGGAGGTGTGCCTGGGGAATTATGGGAGGTGTGCCTGGCAGTGTCAGTGTACCTGGCAGTGTCAGATGTGCCGGGAATGTCAGTGGAGTACCTGGGAGTGTCAGAGGTGTGCCTGGGTGTCAGAGTGCAGTGTCAGGGTATTTTCAGGTGGGGTGCAGAGGTGCTGGGTGCACCGGGTGAGTGTGCCTGGGGTGTGGGGTGTGCCTGGGGTGTCTGGGGTGTGCCTGGGGAGTGTGGGGTGTGCCTCGGGTGTCAGAGGTATGCCTGGGTGTCAGTGTGCAGGAGTGTGAAATGTGCCTGGGGAGTGTCGGAGGTTTGCACCGGGGAGTGTCGGAGGTGTACCTGTGAGTGTCAGAGGGTGTGCTTGGTAGTGTCAGAGGTGTGCCTGGGGTGTCAGCAGTGTTCCTGGGAGAGTCACTGGTGGCTTGGGAGTGTCAGAGGGTGTACCAGGAAGTGTCACTGGTGTGCCTGGGAGTGTCATTGGTGTACCTGGGGAGTGACAGTGTGCCTGGAAGTGTCAGGGGTGTACCTGGATGTGTCAGAGGTGTACATGGGAGTGCCTGAGGGTGTGCCTGGGATTGTCAGAGGTGTTCCAGGGAGTGTCAGGGAGTGTAACTGGGTGTCAGGGGTGTACCTGGGGAGTGTCGGAGGTGTACCTGGGAGTGTGAGAGAGTGTACATGGGGAGTGTCTGGGGTGTGCCTGGGAGTGTCTGGGGTGTGCCTGGGGTGTCAGGTGTGCCTCCAGGTGTCAGAGGTGTGCCTGGGAGTGTGGGTGTACCTGGGGCGTGAAATGTACCTGGGAGTGTCAGGGGTTTACCTGGGAGTGTCGGAGGTGTACCTGTGGGTGTCAGAGGTGTACCTGAGAGTGTCGGAGGTGTGCCTGGGAGTGTCAGGGGTGTACCTGGGAGTGTCGGAGGTGTGCCTGGGGTGTGGGGGTGTGCCTGGGAGTGCAGGTGCCTGGGAGTGTCGGGGTGTGCCTGGTGGTGTGAGAGGTGGCAGGTGTCGGTGGTGTACCTGGGGTGTCAGAGGTGTACCTGGGGTGTCAGAGGTGTGCCTGAGGTGTCGAAGGTGTGCCTGGGGAGTGTCAGAGGTGTATCTGGGAGTGTTGGAGGTGTGGGGAGTGTGGAAATGTATCTGGGAGTGTCAGAGGGTGTGCCTGGGAGTGTCTGGGGTGTACCAGGCAGTGTCTGAGGTGTGCCTGGCAGTGTCTGAGGGTGTGCCTGGCAGTGTCAGCGGTGTACCTGGGGTGTCAGCGGTGTACCTGGGGTGTTAGAGGCGTATCAGGGGTGACAGAGGTACCTAGGAGTGTCAGAGGTATGCCTGGGGGTGTGAGAGTGTGCCTGGGGAGCGTCTGCTTGTGCCTGGGGTGTCAGAGGTGTGCCTGAGTGTCAGGGTGTGCCAGGGAGTGTCAGTGGAGTACCTGGGGGTGTCAGAGGTGTACTGGGTGTCAGAGGTGTGCCTGGGGTGTCAGAGGTGTCTGGGGTGTCGGACGTGTGCCTGGGAGTGTCAGAGGTGTACCAGGGGAATGTCAGTGGTGTACCTGGGGGTGTTGGAGGTGTACCTGGGAGTGTCAGAGGTACCTGGAAGTGTTATGGGTGTGCCTGGGGAGTGTGAGGTGTGCCTGGGGTTTCGGAGGTGTGCCTGGGGTGTCGGAGGTGTACCTGGCAGTGTCAGCGGTGTGCATTGGGTGTCAGATGTGTGCCAGGGAATGTCAGTGGAGTACCTGGCAGTGTCAAGGGGTGTACATGGGAGTGTTAGAGGTGTACCTGGGAGTGTCAGAGGTGTGCCTGGGGAGTGTCAGAGGGTATGCTTGGGGTGTGGTGTGCAAGTGTGGGGGTGTGCCTGGGGTGTCTGGGGTATGCCTGGGTGTCAGAGGTGTGTTCTGAGAGTGTCGGAGGTGTGCCTGGGGAGTGTCAGAGGTGTGCCTGGGGTGTCGGAGGTGTGCCTGGGGTGTAGAGTGTGCCTGGGGTGCCGGAGGTGTGCCTGGGAGTGTCAGGGGTGTGCCTGGGGTGTGAGAGGTGTGCTTGGGGTGTCAGTGGTGTGCCTGGGGTGTCAGAGGTGTGCCTGGGGTGTCAGAGGTGTGCCTGAGAGTGTCGAAGGTGTGCCTGCAGTGTCAGAGGGTGTGGGAGTGTTGGAGGTGTGCCTGGGGTGTGAAATGTATCTGGGAGTGTCGGAGGTGTGCCTGGGGAGTGTCTGGGGTGTGCCAGGCAGTGTCTGGGTGTGCCTGGCAGTGTCTGAGGTTTGCCTGGCAGTGTCAGCAGTGTGCCTGGGAATCTGTAGGTGTGCCTGGGGTGTTAGAGGCGTATCAGGGGAGTGACAGAGGGAGTGCCTAGGGTGTCAGAGGTGTGCCTGGGGTGTGAGGTGTGCCTGGGGGCCTCTGCGGTGTGCCTGGGAGTGTCAGAGGTGTGCCTGGTAGTGTCAGGGGTGTGCAGGGAGTGTCAGTGGAGTGCCTGGGGTGTCAAAGGTGTGCCTGGGAGTGTCAGAGGTGTGCCTGGGAGTGTCAGAAGTGTATCTGGGGTTTTGGACGTGTACCTGGGGTGTCAGGGGGTGTACCAGGGAATGTCAGTGGGTACCTGGGGTGTCAGAGGTGTGCTGGGGAGTGTCAGAGGGCTGGGAGTGTCATGGGTGTGCCTGGGAGTGTCGGAGGTGTGCCTGGGGTGTGAAGTATGCACCTGGAGTGTCGGGTGTGCCTGGGGTGTCGGAGGTGTGCCTGGCAGTGTCAGCGGTGTACCTGGGAGTGTCAGATGTGTGCCAGGGAATGTCAGTGGGTGCCTGGGGTGTCAGAGGTGTGCCTGGGGTGTCAGAGGGTGTGCCTGGGGTGTCAGAGGTGTGCCTGGGGTGTCAGGGTGTGCCTGGGGTGTCGAGGTGTGCCTGGGGTGTGAGAAGTGTGCCTGGGGTGTCTGGGGTGTGCCTGGGAGTGTCTGGGGTGTACCTGGGAGTGTCGGAGGTGTGCCTCCGGGGTGTCAGAGGTGTATGTGAGTGTCAGAGGTGTGCTGGGGTGTAGAAATGTGCCTGGGAGTGTCGGAGGTTTGCCTGGGAGTGTCAGGTGGCACCTGTGAGTGTCAGAGGTGTGCTTGTGTGTCAGAGGTGTGCCTGGGAGTGTCAGCAGTGTTCCTGGGAGGTCACTGGTGTGCTTGGGGAGTTCAGAGGTGTGCCAGGGGTGTCACTGGTGTGCCTGGGGAGTGTCATTGGTGTGCCTGGGGTGTCAGAGGTGTGCCTAGGTGTCAGGGGTGTGCCTGGATGTGTGTCAGAGGTGTGCATGGGAGTGCCTGAGGGTGTGCCTGGGATTGTCAGAGGTGTGCAGGGAGTGTCAGGAGTGTAACTGGGAGTGTCAGGGGTGTGCCTAGGGTGACCCGGTGTGCCTGGGTGTGTCAGAGGTGTGCCTGGGGTGTCTGAGGTGTGCCTGGGGAGTGTCAGCGGTGCTGCAGTGTCAGAGGTGTGCCTGGGGAGTGTCAGAGGTGTTCCTGGGAGTGTCGGAGGTATGGCAGCGTCAAGGAGTACCTGGGAGTGTCAGAGGTGTGCCTGGTAGTGTCAGTGGTGTGCCTGGGGTGTCAGGAGGTGTGCCTGGGAGTGTCAGAGGTGTGCCTGGGGAGTGTCAGGAGGTGTGCCTGGGGTGTCAGCGGTGTGCCTGGGGGTGTCAGCGGTGTAACTGGGGTGTCATTGGTGTACCTGGAGTGTCAGGGGTGTGCCTGGAAGTGTCAGGAGGGTACGTGGTGTCATTGGTGTGCCTGGGGTGTCAGAGGTGTGCAGGGTGTCAGTGGTGTACCTGGGATTGTCATTGGTGTGCCTGGGAGTGTCAGAGGTGTGCCTGGAAGTGTCAGGGGTGTGCCTGGAAGTGTCAGAGGTGTGCCTGGGGTGTCTGAGGTGTGCCTGGGATTGTCTGTGGTGTAACTGGGTATCAGGGTGTGCCTGGGAGTGTCAGCGGTGTGCCTGGGGAGTGTCAGAGGTGTGCCTGGGGGTTTCAGGGTGTGCCTGGGAATGTCTGAGGGTGTGCCTGGAAGTGTCTGAGGTGTGCATGGGTGTCAGAGGTGTATCTGGCAGTGTTAGCAGGTGTACCTGGGAGTGTCAGCGGTGTGCCTGGGGAGTGTCAGAGGTGTGCCCCGGAGTGTCACAGGTGCTTGGGAATGTCACTGGTGCACCTGGGGTGTCTGAGGTGTGCCTGGGGTGTCTGGGGTGTGCCTGGGAGTGAGGGAGGTGTGCCTGGCAGTGTCTGAGGTGTGCCTGGCAGTGTCAGCGGTGTGCCTGGGAGTGTCAGCGGTGTGCCTGGGGTGTCAGAGGTGTGCCTGCAGAGTGCCAGAGGTGTTCTGGGGTTTCGGAGGAGTGCCTGGGGCGTCAAGGAACCAGTGTCAGAGGTGTGCCTGGTGGTGTCAGTGGTGTGCACCTAGTGTAGAGGTGTGCCTGGGCGTGTCATTGGTGTGCCTGGGAATGTCAGAGGTGTGTCTGGAAGTGTCAGAGATATTGTCTGGGATATCAGAGGTGTGCCTGGAAGTGTCTGGGGGTGTCGTGGGGAGTGTCAGGGGTGTAACTTGGAGTGTCAGGTGTGTGCCTGGGAGTGTCAGAGGTGTGCACAGGGAGTGTCAGAGTGTGCCTGGGAGTGTTGGAGGTGTGCCTGGGAGTGTCAGCGGTGTGCCTGGGAGTGTCAGAGGTGTGCCTGGGAGTGTCAGCAGTATGCAGAGGTGTCTGAGTGTGCCTGGGAATGTCATGGTGTGTGCCTGGGAGTGTCAGAGGTGCACTTGGGAGTGTCTGCCTGGGGTGTTTGAGGTGTGCCTGGGAGTGTCAGCGGTGTGCCTGGGAGTGTCAGAGTGTACCTGAGAGTGTCAGCAGTATGCCTGGAAGTGTCTGAAGTGTACCTGGGGAATGTCAGCTGGTGTGCTGGGGAGTGTCTGAGGTGTGCTGGGAGTGTCTGAGCTTTGGGAGTGTTTGAGGTGTACCTGGCAGTGTCTGAGGTGTGTTGGCGGTGTCAGCAGTGTTCCTGGGAGTGTCAACGGTGTGCATGGAGTGTCATTGGTGTGCCTGGAGTGTCAGGGGTGAACCTGGAGTGTCAGAGGTGTGCCTGAGTGTGTCATTGGTGTACCTGGGGTGTCAGAGGTGTGCCAGGAGTGTCAAGTTGTGCCTGGGAGTGTGAGTTGGTGTGCCTGGTGTCAGAGGTGTATCTGGAAGTGTCAGGGGTGTGCCTCGGGCATCAGGGAAGTGTGCCTGGGGTGTGTCAGGGGCCTGGGAATGTCAGGGGCAACTGGAGGTGTGGGAGTGTAACTGGGAGTGTCAGGTTGTGCCTGGGGTGTCAGAGGTGTGCCTGGGAGTGTCAGAGGTGTGCCTGGGGTGTGTGGGGTGTGCCTGGAGTGCCTGGGGTGTAAATGGGTGTCAGGGTGTATCTGGCAGTGTCTGAGTGTGCCTGGGGTGTCAGGGTGTGCCTGGGGAGTGTCAGAGGTGTGCCTGGGGTGTCAGGGGTGCACTTGGGGTGTCAGGGGTGCCTGGGGGTCTGAGGTGTGCCTGGGAGTGTCAGGCTGTGCATGGGCGTGGTGGGGTGTGCCTGGGTGTCTGGTTTACCTGTGGTAGTGTCAGCAGTGTGCCTGGGGTGTCAGAGGTGTACCTGGGAGTGTCATTGGTGTGCCTGGGGAGTGCAGGGTGTGCCTGGGTGTGTCAGAGGAGTGCATGGTAGTGTGTCAGTGGTGTACCTGGGGAGTGTCAGGAGGTGCACTTGGGGTGTCTGGGTGCACCTGGGGTGTCTGAGGTGTGCTTGGACGTGTCTGAGCTGTGCCTGGGGTGTGTCAGAGGTGTGCCTGGGGAGTGTCAGAGGTGTGCAGGAGTGTCAGGGTGTACCTGAGTGTCAGCGGTGTGCCTGGGTGTGTCAGCGGTGTGCCTGGGAGTGTCAGGGGTGCCTGGGGGTGTCAGAGGTGCACTTGGGGTGTCTGGGTGCCTGGGAATGTCTGGGGTGTGCCTGGGGTGTCTGAGCTGTACATGGGGAGTAAGTGGGGTGTACCTGGGCAGTGTCTGGGGTTTACCTGGTAGTGTCAGCGGTGTACCAAGTGTCAGCGGTGTGTGCCCGAGTGTCAGAGGTGTACCTGGGGAGTGTCAGGCGTGTTCTGAGAGTGTCAGGTACCTGGGGGCGTCAAAGGTACCTGGTGTCAGAGGTGTGCCTGGTAGTGTGGTGTACCTGAGTGTCAGAGGTGTGCCTGGGTGTCGTGGTGTGCCTGGGGCAGAGGTGTGCCTGGGTGTGTCAGAGAGGGCCTAGTGTCAGAGGGAGTGCCTGGGGTGTCTGAGGTGTGCCTCGGAGTGTCTGAGGTGTGCCTCCGGTGTGTCTGGTGTGCCTAGTGTTCAGGGGAGAACCAGGGAGTGTAAGAGGTGTGCCTGGGTGTCAGAGGTGCCAGGGGTGTCAGAGCAGTGCCTAGGGGTGTCAGGTGGTGTGGCTGGGTGTTGGAGGTGTGCCGGACCGTCTGGGGTGTGCCTGGGGAGTGTCAGAGGTGTGCGAGGTGTCAGAGGTGTGCCTGGGGTTTCTGAGGTGTGCCTGGGGTATCGAGAGGTGTACCTGGGAGTGTCAGAGGTGTGCCTGGGAGTGTCAGGTGTGCCAGAGGTGTCAGTGGAGTGCCTGGGGGTGTCAAATGTGCACCTGGGAGTATCGGAGGTGTGCCTGGGAATATCGGAGGTGTGGCCTGGGTGCCAGAGGTGTGCCTGGGGAGTGTCAGAAGGTGTGCCTGGGAGTTTTACAGGTGTACCTGGGGTGTCTGGTGTGCCTGGGAGTGTCAAGAGTGGCTGGGAGTGTCAAATATGCCTGGGAGTATGGGGTGCAGAATAACGGAGGTGTACCTGGGAGTGCCAGAGGTGTGCCTAGTGTCGGAGGTGTACCTGGGAGTGTCAAATGTGCACCTGGGGTATCGAGAGTGTACCTGGGAATATCGGAGGTGTGCCTCAGTGTCAGAGGTGTGCCTGGGAGTGTCAGAGGTGTGCCTTGGAGTGTGGTGTGCTCAGAGTGTCAGGAGGTGTGCCTGGGAGTGTCGGAGGTGTGCCTGGGAGTGTCAGAGGTGTGTGGAGTGTCAGGGTGTGCCTGAGGTGTGAGCAGTGTGCACCAAGTGTCTGAGGTGTGCCTGGGAGTGTCAAGGTGTGCCTGGAGTGTCAGGAGGTGCACTTGGGGGTGTCAGAGTGCCTGGGGTGTCTGAGGTGTGCCTGGACGTGTCTGAGCTGTACCTGGGGGTGTGTCAGAGGTGCCTAGGAGTGTCAGAGGTGTGCCAGTGTCAGAGGTGGCTGAGTGTCAGCGGTGTGCCTGGGTGTGTCAGCGGTGTGCCTGGAGTGTCAGAGGTGTGCCTGGGGTGTCAGAGGTGCACTGGGTGTCTGGAGTGCACTTGGGTGTGTCTGGGGTGTGCCTGGGGTGTCTGGGCTGTACATGGGGTGGTGGGGTGTGCCTGGCAGTGTCTGAGGTTTTGCCTGGTAGTGTCAGCGGTGTGCCTGGGAGTGTCAGAGGTGTACCTGGGAGTGTCAGGCGTGTTCCTGAGAGTGTCGGAGGAGTGCCTGGGAGCGTCAAGGTGCAGGAGTGTCAGAGTGTGCCTGGTAGTGTCAGTGGTGTGCCTGGGAGTGTCAGAGGTGTGCACAGAGTGTCATTGGTGTGCAAGTGCCAGAGGTGTACCTGGGTGTGTCAGGGGTGCCTGGAGTGTCAGAGGTACAAGTGTCTGGGGTCCTCAGGTGTCTGAGGTGCCAGTGTCTGGTGTGCCGGGTGTCAGGGGAGAACCAGGGAGTGTAAGGGTGTGCCTGGGAGTGTCAGAGGTGTGCCAGGGGTGTCAGAGCAGTACCTGGGAGTGTCAGAGGTGTACCTGGGAGTGTTGGTGTGCAGGGTGTCTGGGGTGTGCCTGGGGAGTGTCAGAGGTGTGCCAGGGGTGTCAGAGGTGTGCCTGGGGTTTCTGAGGTGTACCTGGGAGTGTCGAGGGTGTGCCTGGAGTGTCAGAGGTGTACCTGGGGGTGTCAGAGGTGTACCAGAGTGTCAGTGGAGTACCTGGGAGTGTCAAATGTGCACCTGGGAGTATCGGAGGTGTATAGGGATATCGGAGGTGTACCTGGGTGCCAGAGGTGTGCCTGGGGAGTGTCGGAGGTGTGCCTGGGAGTGTCAGGGGTGTGCCTGGGGAGTGTCTGAGGTGTGCCTGGGGTGTCAAGGTGTGCCTGGGGTGTCAAATATGCCTGGGGTATCGGAGGTGTGCCTGGAATATCGGAGGTTACCTGGGCAGTGGTGTGCCTGGGGTGTCGGAGGTGTGCCTGGGGTGTCAAATGTGCACCTGGGGAGTATCAGTGTGCCTGGGAATATCAGGTGTGCCTCAGGTGTCAGAAGTGTGCCTGGGAGTGTCAGAGGTGCCTGTGGAGTGTGAGAAGTGTGCCTGGGAGTCGGAGGTGTGCCTGGGAGTCGGAGAGTGTGCCTGGGAGTGTCAGAGCTGTGCCTTGGAGTGTTAGAGGTGTACCTGAGAGTGTGTGCGGTGTGCCTGGGGAGTGTCTGAGGTGTGCCTGGGGAGTGTCAGAGGTGTGCCTTGGAGTGTCAGAGGTGCACTTGGGGTGTCTGGAGTGCCTGGGGTCAGGGTGGCAGGCTGTGCCTGGGGTGTCAGAGGTGTGCCTGGGGGTGTCAGAGGTGTGCCTGGGAGTGTCAGAGGTGTGCCTGAGGTGTCAGCGGTGTACCTGGGTGTGTCAGCGGTGTACCTGAGTGTCAGAGGTGTGCTGGGGAGTGTCAGGTGCACTTGGGGTGTCAGGGTGCACCTGGGAGTGTCTGAGTGTGCAGGTGTCTGGGCTGTACATGGGGGTGGTGGTGTGCCTGGCAGTGTCTGGGGTTTACCTGGTAGTGTCAGGAGGTGTGCCTGGAGTGTCAGCGGTGTGCCTGGAGTGTCTAGAGGTGTGCCTGGAGTGTCAGACGTGTTCTGAGAGTGTCGGAGGTACCTGGGAGCGTCAAGAGTGCCTGGAAGTGTCAGAGGGTGTGCCTGGTAGTGTCAGTGGTGTGCCTGGGGTGTCAGAGGTGTGCCTGGGGAGTGTCATTGGTGTGCCTGGGGTGCCAGAGAGTGCTGGGTGTGTAGAGGTACCTGGGAGTGTCAGAGGTGTACCTGGGAGTGTCTGAGGTGTGCCTCAGGTGTCTGGTGTGCCTCAGGTGTCTGATGTGTGCCTGGGGAGTGTCAGGGAGAACCAGGGAGTGTAGAGGTGTACCTGGGGTGTCAGAGTGTACCAGGAGTGTCAGGCAGTACCTAAGTGTCAGAGTGTGCCTGGGAGTGTTGGAGTGTGCCTGGAGTGTCTGAGGTGTACCTGGGGAGTGTCAGGGTGTGCAGTGTCAGAGGTGTGCCTGGGGTTTCTGGGTGTGCCTGGGAGTATCGGAGGTGTACCTGGGGTGTCAGAGGTGTGCCTGGGGTGTCAGAGGTGTGCCAGAGAGTGTCAGTGGAGTGCCTGGGAGTGTCAAATGTGCACCTGGGGAGGAGGTGTACCTGGGGATATCAGGTGTGTACCTGGGGTGCCAGGGGTGTACCTGGGAGTGTCTAGGTGTACCTGGGAGTGTCTGGGTGTGCCTGGGAGTGTCTGAGGTGTGCCTGGGGAGTGTCAAGGTGTGCCTGGGGAGTGTCAAATGCCTGGGGTATCAGGTGTGCCTGGGAATGTCGGAGGTGTGCCGGGGTGCCAGAGGTGTACCTGGGAGTGTCAGGAGGTGTATCTGGGGAGTGTCAAATGTGCCTGGGGTATCGGAGGTGTACCTGGGGAATGTCGAGGTGTACCTGGAGTGTCAGAGGTGTGCCTGGGGGTGTCAGAGGTGTGCACAGGTGTGAGAGTGTGCAGGTGTCGGGTGTGCCTGGGAGGTGTGCCCAGGGTGTGGGGTGTGCTGGAGGTGTCAGGGGTGTGCCTGGGGTGTCAGAGTGTGCCTGGGGTGTCAGGGGTGTGCCTGGGAGTGTCAAGGTGTGCTAGGGTGTCAGAGGTGCCTGGGGTGTCAGGGTGCCTGGGGTGTCAGAGGTGTGCCTGGATGTCTGGGGTGTGCCTGGGGTGTCAGGAGGTGTGCCTGGGGTGTCAGAGGTGTGCCTGGGGAGTGTCAAGTGTGCCTGAGGTGTCGGCGGTGTGCCTGGGTGTGTCAGCGGTGGCCGAAGTGTCAGGGTGTGCTTGGAAGTGTCAGAGGTGCATGGGGAGTGTCACAGGCACCGGGAGTGTCTGAGGTGTGCCTGGGGAGTGTCTGGGCTGTGCATGGGGGTGAGTGAGGTGTGCCTGGCAGTGTCTGGGGTTTGCCTGGAGTGTCAGCCGGTGTGCCTGGGGAGTGTCAGAGGTGTGCCTGGGGTGTCAGACGTGTTCCTGAGTGTCGGAGGGTGCCTGGGGGCGTCAAGGGTACCTGGGTGTCAGAGGTGTGCCTGGTAGTGTCAGTGGTGTGCCCTGGAGTGTCAGGGTGTGCCTGGGTGTCATTGGGTGTGCCTGGGAGTGCAGAGGTGTACCTGGGTGTGTCAGGGAGTGCCTGGGGAGTGTCAGGGTGCCTGGGGAGTGTCAGAGGTGTGCCTGAGGTGTCAGAGGTGTGCCTGGGGTGTCTGAGGTGTGCCTGGGGTGTCAGGGTGTACTCAGGGGAGTGTCAGGGTGTGCCTGGGAGTGTCAGAGGTGTGCCAGGGAGTGTCAGTGGAGTGCCTGGGAGTGTCAAGGGTGTACCTGGGGTGTCGGAGGTGCCTGGGGAGTGTCAGAGGTGTGCCTGGGAGTGTCAGAGGTGTGCCTGGGGAGTGTCAGAGGTGTGCCTGGGAGTGTCTGAGGTGTATTGGTGTCAGGTGTGCCTGGGAGTGTCAGAGGTGTACCAAGTGTCAGGGTGTACCAGGGAGTGTCAGTGAGTACCTGGGAGTGTCAAATGTGCACCTGGGAGTATCGGGTGTGCCTGGGAATATCGGGTGTGCCTGGAGTGCCAGAGGTGTGCCTGGGGTGTGAGAGGTGTGCCTGGGAATTATGCAGGTGTGCCTGGGAGTGTCTGAGGTGTGCCTGGGAGTGTCAAGGTGTACCTGGGAGTGTCAGAGTGTACCTGGGGTGTCGGAGGTGTGCCTGGGAGTGTCGGAGGTGTGCCTGGGGTGCCAGAGGTGTACCTGGGGAGTGTCGGAGGTGTACCTGGGAGTGTCAAATGTGTACCTGGGGAGTGTCGGAGGTGTGCCTGGGAATGTCAGGTGTGCCTGAGGTGTCAGAAGTGTACCTGGGAGTGTCAGGGTGTGCCTTGGAGTGTGAGAGGTGTGCCTGGGGTGTCAGAGGTGTGCCTGGGGTGTCAGAGGTGTGCCTGGGGTGTCAGGGGTGTCAGGAGGTGTCAGAGGTGTGCCTGGGAGTGTGAGCGGTGTGCCTGGGGTGTCTGGGGTGTGCCTGGGTGTCAAGGTGTGCCTGGGAGTGTCAGAGGTGCTTGGGGAGTGTCAGAGGTGCCTGGGAGTGTCTCTGGGGTGTGCCTGGGGAGTGTGCAGGTGTGCATGGGGAGTGAGTGGGGTGTGTGCCTGGCGGTGTCTGGGGTGTGCCTGGTAGTGTCAGCGGTGTGCCTGGGGAGTGTCAGAGTGCCTGGGAGTGTCAGAGGTGTGCCTGGGGTGTCAGACGTGTTCCTGAGTGTCGGAGGTGTACCTGGGGTGTCAAGGTGTACCTGGGAGTGTCAGAGGTGTGCCTGGGAGTGTCAGTGGTGTGCCTGGGGTGTCAGAGGTGTGCCTGGGGTGTCATTGGTATGCCTGGGGAGTGTCAGAGGTGTGCCTGGGTGTGTCAGAGGAGTACCTGGGGTGTCAGGGGTGTGCCTGGGGTGTCAGAGGTGTACCAGGGAGTGTCAGAGGTGTGCCTGGGGTGTCTGAGGGTGTGCCTGGGGAGTCAGGGGTGTGCCTGGGAGTGTCAGAGGTGTGCCTGGGAGTGTCGGAGGTGTGCCTGGGAGTGTCAGAGGTGTGCCTGGGAGTGTCAGAGGTGTGCCTGGGGTGTCAGAGGTGTACCTGGGTGTCTGAGGTGTACCTGGGGAGTGTCAAGGTGTGCCTAGGAGTGTCAGGAGTGTACCTGGGGTGTCAGGGTGACCTGGGAGTGTCAGAGGTGTGCCTGGGGTGTCAGGGTGTGCCTGGGGAGTCAGGGTGTGCCTGGGGTGTCAGAGGTGTGCCTGGGGAGTGTCAAGGTGTGCCTGAGGTGTCAGGGGGTGTACCTGGGAGTGTCAGAGGTGTACCTGGGAGTGTCAGAGGTGTGCCTGGGGGTGTCAGGGTGCTTGGGGAGTGTCACAGGTGCCTGGGAGTCTGGTGTGCCTGGGGTGTCAGAGGGTGTGCCTGGGGTGTCAGAGGTGTGCCTGGGAATTTCGAGGTGTGCCTGGGGTGTCAGGGTGTGCCTGGGGTGTCAGGGTGTGCCAGAGTGTCAGAGGTGCCTGGGGAGTGTCAAATGTGTGCCTGGGGAGTATCGGAGGTGTGCCTGGGAATATCGGAGGTGTGCCTGGGGTGCCAGAGGTGTGCCTGGGGTGTCGGAGTGTGCCTGGGGTGTCAAATGTGCACCTGGGGAGTATCGGAGGTGTGCCTGGGAATATCGGAGGTGTGCCTCAGGTGTCAGAGTGTGCCTGGGGTGTCAGAGGTGTGGAGTGTGGGAGTGTGCCTGGGGAGTGTCGGAGGTGTGCCTGGGGAGTGTCAGAGGTGTACCTGGGGTGTCAGAGGTGTGCCTGAGAGTGTGAGCGGTGTGCCTGGGGAGTGTCTGGGGTGTGCCTGGGGAGTGTCAAGGTGTGCAAGGGTGTCAGAGGTGCACTTGGGGTGTCAGAGGTGCACCTGGGGGTGTCTGAGGTGTGCCTGGGCGTGTCTGAGCTGTGCCTGGGAGTGTCAGGTGCCTGGGTCAAGGTGTGCCTGGGGTGTCAGAGGTGTGCCTGAGGTGTCAGCGGTGTGCCTGGGTGTGTCAGCGGTGTATCTGGGGAGTGTCATGTGGTGTGCCTGAAAGTGTCAGGGGTGTGCCTGGAAGTGTCAGAGGGTGTGCCTGGGGTGTCATTGGTGTGCCTGGGGTGTCAGGGGTGTGCCAGGGGAGTGTCAGTGGTGTGCCACCAGGGTGTCATGGTGTACCTGGAAGTGTCAGGGGTGTGCCTGGAAGTGTCAGGGGTGTGCCTGGGAGTGTCTGAGGTGTGCCTGGGATTGTCGGAGGTGTGCCTGGGGTGTAGGGGTTGTGCCTGGCAGTGTCAGTGTGCCTGGGGTGTCAGGGTGTGCTACCAGGGTGTCAGAGGTGTGCCTGGGGAATGTCTGGTGTGCCTGGAGTGTCAGGGGTGTGTGAGTGTCAGGGGTGTGCCTGGGGTGTGAGCGGTGTGGGAGTGTCAGAGGTGTGCCTGGGGTGTCAGAGGTGTACTTTGGAGTGTCACGGGTGCACCTGGGGTGTCTGGGTGTGCCTGGGAGTGTCTGAGGCTGTTCCTGGGGTGAGTGGGGTGTGCCTGGCAGTGTCTGGGGTGTGCCTGGCAGTGTCAGCGGTGTGCCTGGGGAGTGTCAGCGGTGTGCCTGGGAGTGTCAGAGGTGTGCCTGGGAGTGTCAGACGTGTTCCTGGGGATTGTCAGAGGTGTGCCTGGGATTGTCAGAGGTGCACCTGGGGAGTGTCAGAGGATTACCTGGGAGTGTCAGAGGTGTGTTAGTGTCAGTGGTGTACCTGGGGTTGTCAGAGGTGTGCCTGGGGGTGTCATTGGTGTACCTGGGGTGTGGAGGTGTGCCTGGGGAGTATCAGGAGTGTGCCTGGGATTGTCAGAGGTGCACCTGGGGTGTCAGAGGGTACCTGGGGTATCGGAGGTGTGCCTGGGGTATCGGAGGTGTACCTGGGACTGTCAGAGGTGTACAGAGAGTGTCAGTGGAGTACCTGGGGTGTCGATGATGCCTGGGAGTATCGGAGGTGTGTCTGGGAATGTCGGAGGTGTACCTGGGAGTGTCAGAGGTGTGCCTGGGAGTGTCAGGTGTACCTGGGAGTGTCACATGTGTGCCTGGGGAGTGTCTGGTGTGCCTGGGTGTCAAGGTGTGCCTGGGGAGTGTCAAATGTGCCTGGGGTATCAGGAGGTGTACCTGAGGAATGTCGGAGGTGTGCCTGGGGTGTCAGAGGTGTGCCTGGGAGTGTCAGGTGTGCCTGGGGTGTCACAGGTGTGCAGGGTGTCTGAGGTGTGCCTGGGAGTGTCAAGGTGTGCCTGGGGTGTCAGAGGTGTGCCTGGGGAGTGTCAGGGGTGTGCCTGGAGTGTGAGATGTGTGCCTGGGGTGTCAGGTGTGCCTCGGGTGTCGGAGGTGTGCCTGGGAGTGTCAGAGGTGTGCCTTGGAGTGTCAGAGGTGTGCCTGGGGTGTGGGCGGTGTGCAGCAGGTGTCACAGGTGTGCCTGGGGAGTGTCAGAGGTGTGCCAGGGAAGGTGGAGGTAGTGCCTGGGGTGTCTGAGGTGTTCTGGGAGTGTCAGGGGTGGCCTGGGGTGTCAGAGGTGTGCCTGGGGTGTCAGATGTGTGCCTGGGGAGTGTCAGGAGGTGTGCCTGGGAGTGTCAGAGGTGTGCCTTGGTGTCAGGGTGTGCCTGGGAGTGTGGGCGGTGTGCCTGGGAGTGTCTGGGGTGTGCCTGGGGTGTCAGAGGTGTGCTTCCAGGGGTGTCAGAGGTGCACATGGGGAGTGTCTGGGTGCACCTGGGGTCTGAGGTGTGCCTGGGGTGTCAGGGGTGTGCCTGGGGTGTCAAGAGGTGTGCCTGGGAGTGTCAGGGGTGTGCCAGAGAGTGTCAGTGGTGCCTGGGGTGTCAAATGTGCACTGGGAGTGTCAGGAGGTGTACCTGGGAATATCAGGTGTGCCTGGGAGTGCAGAGGTGTGCCTGGGAGTGTCTGGGTGTGCCTGGGAGTGTCTGGGTGGCTGGGGTATCTGAGGGTGTGCCTGGGTGTGTCAAGGTGTGCCTGGGGTGTGGCTGCCTGGAGTATCAGGTGTACCTGGGAATATCGGAGGTGTGCAAGTGCCAGAGGTGTGCACCTGGAGTGTCAGGAGGTGTGCCTGGGAGTGTCAAATGTGCCTGGGAGTATCAGGTGTGCCTGGGGTGGGAGGTGTGCCTGGGGTGCAGAGGTGTGCCTGGGGTGTCGGAGGTGTGCCGGTGTCACATGTGTGCCTGGGGTATGTCTGGGGGACCAGGTGTGTCAAGGTGTGCCTGGGGAGTGTCAAATGTGCCCTGGGGCATCGGAGGTGTGCCGGAATATCGGATGTGTGCCTGGGGTGCCAGAGTGTGCCTGGGGAGTGTCGGAGGTGTGCCGGGGTGTGCAGGGTGTGCCTGGGGTGTCTGAGGTGTGCCGGAGTGTCAAGGGTGTGCCTGGGGGTGTCAGAGGTGTGCCTGGGGAGTGTCAGGGTGTGCCTGGGTGTGGGGGTGTGCCTGGGGTGTCGGGTGTGCCTTGGTCAGGTGTGCCTGGGTGTGGGCGGTGTGCCTGGGAGTGTCACAGGTGTGCCTGGGGTGTCAGAGGTGTGCCTGGGGTGTCAGGGGTGTGCCTTGGGTGTCAGGGGTGTGCTGGGTGTGTGGGGTGTGCTGGGTGTGTCAGCGGTGTGCCTGGGGTGTCAGAGGTGTGCCTGGGGAGTGTCAGGTGCCTTGGGGAGTGTCACAGGTGCACCTGGGATGTCTGGGGTGTGCCTGGGGGTGTCTGGGCTGTGCATGGGGTGGTGGGGTGTGCCTGGCAGTGTCTGAGGTTGCCTGGTGGTGTCAGCGGTGTGCCTGGGAGTGTCAGAGGTGTGCCTGGGAGTGTCAGACGTGTTCTGAGGTGTCGGAGGTACTTACCTGGAGCGTCAAGGGTACCTGGGAGTGTCAGAGGTGTACCTGGTAGTGTCAGTGGTGTGCCTGGGGAGTGTCAGAGGTGTGCCTGGGGTGTCATTGGTGTACTGGGGTGCAGAGGTGTGCCTGGGTGTGTGCAGGGGTGCCTGGGGAGTGTCAGAGGGTGCCTGGGAGTATCTGGGGTGTACTCAGGTGTCTGAGGTGCCTCAGGTGTCTAGGGGTGTGCCTGGGGTGTCGGGGAGGCAGGGTGTAGGGGTGTGCCTGGGGTGTCAGGGGTGTGCCAGGGGAGTGTCAGGCAGTACCTGGGAGTGTCAGAGGTGTGCCTGGGAGTGTTGGAGGTGTGCCTGGGGTGTCTGGGGTGTGCCTGGGGGTGTCAGAGGTGTGCCAGGGGTGTCAGAGGTGTGCCTGGGGTTTCTGGGGTGTACCTGGGGGTATCGAGGTGTGCCTGGGGTGTCAGAGGTGTGCCTGGGAGTGTCAGAGGTGTGCCAGAGTGTCAGTGGAGTACCTGGGAGTGTCAGAATGTGCACCTGGGGAGTATCGAGGTGTACCTGGGGAATATCGGAGGTGTACCTGGGAGTGCCAGAGGTGTGCCTGGGGAGTGTCGGAGTGTGCCTGGGGTGTCACAGGTGTGCCTGGGAGTGTCTGAGGTGTGCCTGGGGTGTCAAGGTGTGCCTGGGAGTGTCAAATATGCCTGGGAGTGTCGGAGGTGTGCAGAATATCAGGAGGTGTGCCTGGGAGTGCCAGAGGTGTGCCTGGGAGTGTCAGGTGTGCCTGGGGTGTCATATGTGCCTGGGGAGTATCGAGGTGTGCCTGGGAGATATCGGAGGTGTGCCTCAGGTGTCAGAGGTGTGCCTGGGGTGTCAGGAGGTGTGCAGCTGGGTGTGAGAAGTGTGCCTGGGGTGTCGGTGTGCCTGGGAGTGTCAGGTGTGCCTTGGGAGTGTCAGGGTGTGCCTGAGGGTGTGAGCAGTGTGCCTGGGGTGTCTGAGGTGTGCCTGGGGTGTCAAGGTGTGCAAGGGTGTCAGGGTGCACTTGGGGTGTCAGGGTGCCTGTGGGAGTCTGAGGTGTGCCTGGGCGTGTCTGGGCTGTGCCTGGGGAGTGTCAGGGGTGCCTGGGGTGTCAAGGTGTGCCTGGGGAGTGTCAGAGGTGTGCCTGAGAGTGACAGCGGTGTGCCTGGGTGTGTCAGCGGTGTGTCTGGGGAGTGTCTATGGTGTGCCTGAAAGTGTCAGGGGTGTGCCTGGAGTGTCAGGGTGTGCCTGGGAGTGTCATTGGTGTGCCTGGGGAGTGTCAGAGGTGTGCAGGGAGTGTGGTGGTGTGCCTGGGGTGTGTTGGTGTGCCTGGAAGTGTCAGGGGTGTGCCTGGAAGTGTCAGTGTGCCTGGGGAGTGTCTGGGTGTGCCTGGGATTGTCAAGGTGTGGCTGGGGTGTCAGGGGTGTGCCTGGCAGTGTGTGGTGTGCCTGGGGAGTGTCAGAGGTGTGCCTGGGGTGTCAGAGGTGCCTGGGGAATGTCCGAGGTGTGCCTGGAAGTGTCAGAGGTGTGTGGAGTGTCAGAGGTGTGCCTGGGGTGTGGGGCGGTGTGCCTGGGGAGTGTCAGGGTGTGCCTGGGGTGTCAGAGGTGCCTTGGAGTGTCTGGGTGCACGTGGGGTGTCTAAGGTGTGCCTGGGGTGTCTGAGCTGTTCCTGGGAGTGGTGGGGTGTACCTTGCAGTGTCTGGGGTGTGCCTGGCAGTGTCGGTGTGCCTGGGGGTGTCAGCGGTGTGCCTGGCAGTGTCAGAGGTGTGACCTGGATTGTCAGACGTGTTCCTGGAGTGTCAGAGGTGTACCTGGGATTGTCAGAGGTGCACTGGGGTGTCAGAGGTTACCTGGGAGTGTCAGAGGTGTGCCTGGTAGTGTCAGTGGTGCCTGGGGTGTCAGAGGTGTGCCTGGGAGTGTCATTGGTGTGCCTGGAGTGTGAGGGTGTACCTGGGGTATCAGAGGTGTACCTGGGATTGTCAGAGGTGCAACTGGGAGTGTCAGAGGGTACCTGGGGAGTATCGGGTGTGCCTGGGAATTATCGGAGGTGTGCCTGGGACTGTCAGAGGTGTACCAGAGAGTGTCAGTGGAGTACCTGGGAGTGTCAAATGTACCTGGGGTATCGGAGGTATCTGGGAATATCGGAGGTGTGCCTGGGAGTGCAGAGGTGTACCTAGTGTCGGAGTGTGACTGGAGTGTCACATGTGTGCCTGGGAGTGTCTGAGGTGTGCCTGGGAGTGTCAAGGTGTGCCTGGAGTGTCAAATGTGCCTGGGAGTATCAGGTGTACCTGAGAATATCGGAGGTGTGCCTGGGGTGCAGAGGTGTGCCTGGGGTGTCGGAGGTGTGTCGCAAGTGTCAGGGTGTGCAGGAGTGTCTGAGGTGTGCCTGGGGAGTGTCAAGAGTGTGCCTGGGAGTGTCAGAGGTGTGCCTGGGGTGTCAGAGGTGTGCCTGGGGTGTGAGATGTGTGCCTGGGGTGTCGGAGGTGTGCCTCAGGGTGTCGGAGGTGTGCCTGGGGTGTGAGTGTGCCGGAGGTGTCAGAGGTGTGCCTGGGGTGTGGGCGGTGTGCCTTGGGTGTCAGGTGTGCCTGGGGTGTCAGGGTGTGCCAGGGAAGGTCAGAGGTACCTGGGGAGTGTCTGAGGTGTTCCTGGCAGTGTCAGAGGTGTGCCTGGGGTGTCAGAGGTGTGCCTGGGGAGTGTCAGATGTGTGCCTGGGAGTGTCGGAGGTGTGCCTGGGGTGTCAGGTGTGCCTGGAGTGTCAGAGGTGTGCCTGGGGTGTGAGCGGTGTGCCTGGGGTGTCTGGGGTGTGCCTGGGGTGATCAGGTGTGCTGGGTGTCAGGGGTGCACATGGGAGTGTCAGAGGTGCACCTGGGGAGTGTCTGAGGGTGTGCCTAGGGGTGTCAGAGGTGTGCCTGGGGAGTGTCAGAGGTGTGCCTGGGGAATGTTTGGGGTTGACCAGTGTCAGAGGTGTGCCTGGCAGTGTCGGAGGTGTGCCAGGGAGTGTCAGAGGTGTGCCTGGGAATGTCAGTGGAGTGCCTGGGGTGTCAAGGTGTGCCTGGGGTGTCAGGGTGTGCCTGGGGAATGTTTGAGTGTGCCTGGGAGTGTCGGTGTTCCTGGGGAGTGTCACAGTGTGCCTGGGAGTGTCTGGGTGTGCCTGGCAGTGTCAGGTGTGGGGTGTCAGAGGTGTGCCTGGGGTGTCAGTGGGTGCCTGGGGTGTCAAGGGCAGGTGTCAGAGGTGTATCTGGGGTGTCAGAGGTGTGCCTGGGGTGTGAGAGTGTGCCTGGGAGTGTCGGAGGTGTGCCTGGGAGTGTCGGAGGTGTGCCTGGGAGTGTCAGGGTGTATGGAGTGTCAGAGGTGTGCCTGGGGTGTGAGCGGTGTGCCTGGGTCTGGGGTGTGCCGGGTGTCAGAGGGTGTGCTGGGGTGTCAGAGGTGCACTTGGGGGTGTCACAGGTGCACCTGGGGCGTCTGTGAGGTGTGCCTGGGCGTGTCTGGGCTGTACCTGGGAGTGTCAGGTGTGCCTGGGAGTGTCAGAGGTGTGCCTGGGAGTGTCAGAGGTGTGCCTGAGGTGTCAGCGGTGTGCCTGGGTGTGTCAGCGGTGTGACTGGGGTGTCATTGGTGTGCCTGAAAGTGTGAGGGGTGTGCCTGGAAGTGTCAGAGGTGTGCCTGGGGTGTCTGGGGTGTGCCTGGGATTGTCAAGGGTGTAACTGGGGTGTCAGGGGGTGTACCTGGGTGACAGCGGTGTGCCTGGAGTGTCAGGTGGCACCTGGGGTGTCAGGGTGTGCCTGGAATGTCTGGTGTGCCTGGAAGTGTCTGGGGTGTACATGGGTGTCAGAGGTGTGTCTGGCAGTGTCAGCGGTGTGCCTGGGAGTATCGACGGTGTGCCTGGGAGTGTCAGAGGTGTGCCTGGGGTGTCAGAGGTGCACTTTGGAGTCACAGGTGCGTGGGAGGTGTCTGAGGTGTGCCTGGGGTGTCTGAGGCTTTCCTGGGGTGAGTGGGGTGTGCCTGGAGTGTCTGAGGTGTACCTGGCAGTGTCAGCGGTGTGCCTGGGGTGTCAGCGGTGTACTGGCAGTGTCAGAGGTGTACCTGGGGTGTCAGACGTGTTCCTGGGAGTGTCGGAGGAGTACCTGGGAGCGTCAAAGGAGTACCTGGGAGTGTCAGAGGTGTACCTGGTGTCAGTGGTGTACCTGGGGAGTGTCAGAGGTGTGCCTGGTGTAATAGTGATTGTCAGAACTGACCTTACAGCCAGAATTATGCCATATAACAGCAGGTACAGTGCAGACCTCGTGGTACCACCACATTCAGGTTGACACCTCAGGTGAGCCCAAGGGACTTGACCTCGCCCGCTAATGACGTGAGGCGGGTGACCTACAACCACCTAGCCAAGACACCTGGCCAGGACCACACCTGCACACGGCTATCTAGATCAAACCAGTTTAGTGTTAATTGTTAGAGGTCAAAAGCCGGCTGGGCCAACCCCATATAAAGGCCCTACAGTCCGTCACGGGCATTCGATTACGATTATCATTCTGATCCTGGTCATACTGATTATCATTCTGGTTGCTGTCATCTCTCTCCCGTTCGGGTCGTCACTCGGTTCACTAAGCAGAGTCACGCACGTCCCCTCCCCAGGTCGGGAGGGAGACCTCCCGACTAGACCACGGCATCGTCAGCTAAGCAGACTCTCCCTGTGATGAAGGCAGCCCAGCCAGCACTCACTGGGCCTACGTCAGGGTACACGTGAGTCTTGTCAGAACGTCCTAGGGTGAGTTACCTACTGTGGGAAGTATATTCATTCAGGTGTGTCCGAGAGTCAGTGTCAAGTAACGTAAAGCATAATGTGTTAGTACCCCGATATAATAGTGATATTAATGTGTCCATGTCATTGAGTGAATTAATAAATAGTTGTATCGAAGAGGTGTTTAACAAGTTGTCCCTTTAAGAAGTAATATACGTGTATTGACATACGAGATAAGATAAGCGTAGTGACGCTGTGCAAATAACATCCAGGCCACGCTACCAAGTTTCCTACCTTTACATTCCTATACTCTATACTCTCTCCTATATATATATATCTTCCTCTTCTCTGTCTCATTGTGTTTACCCTCATTACACTGGGAGTGTCAGAGGTGTACCTGGGAGTGTCTGAGGTGTACCTGGGAGTGTCAGAGGAGTACCTGGGAGTGTCTGGGGTGTACCTGGGTGTGTTAGGGGAGTACCTGGGAGTGTCAGAGGTATACCTGGGAGTATCAGAGGTGTACCTGGGAGTGTGAGAGGTGTACCTTGGGCGTGTGAGAGGTGTACCTGGGAGTGTCTGAGGTGTTCCTGGGAGTGTCAGAGGTGTACCTGGGAGTGTGGGGTGTGCCTGGGAGTGTGAGAGGTGTGCCTGGGGTGTGAGATGTGCCTGGGGTGCTCAGAGGTGTGCCTGGGGTGTCAGAGGTGTGCCTGGGTGTCAGAGGGTGTGCCTGGGGTGTCAGAGGAGGTGTGCCTGGGGAGTGTATCAGAGGTGTACCTGGGAGTGTCTGGGGTTTACCTGGGAGTGTCTGGGGTGTACCTGGGATTATCAGAGAAGTACCTGGGAGTGTCAGAGAAGTACCTGGTAGTGTCTGGGGTGTACCTGGGAGTGACAGAGGAGTACCTGGGAGTGTATGGGGTGTGCCTGGGAGTGTCAGGTGTGCCTGGGAGAGTCAGAGAAGAACCAGGGAGTGTAACAGGAGTATGAGGGAGTGTGAGAGGTGTACCTGGGAGTGTCTGAGGTGCACCTGGGAGTGGCTGAGGTGCACCTGGGAGTGTCTGAGGTGCACCTGGGAGTGTCTGAGGTGCACCTGGGAGTGTCTGAGGAGCACCTGGGAGTGTGAGGTGCACCTGGGAGTATGTGATGTGTACCTGGGAGTGTCTGAAGTGTACCTGGGAGTGTCAGAGGTGTACCTGGGAGTGTCGGAGGTGTACCTGGGAGTGTCGGAGGTGTACCTGGGAGTGTCAGAGGTGTACCTGGGAGTGCCAGAGGTGTACTTGGGAGTGTCAGTGGTGTACCTGGGAGTGTCAGGTGTGTTCCAGGGAGTGTCAGAGTTGTACCTGGGGGTGTCAGAGGTGTACCAGGGAGTGCCAGAGGTGTACCTGGGAGTGTCAGAGGTGCAACTGGGAGTGTCTGAGGTGTACCTGGGAGTGTGTCAGGTGTGCCTGGGGAATTATCAGGGTGTACCTTGGGGACTCTCAGAGTGTACCTGGGATTGTAAGTGTACAGGGGTGTCGGAGGTGTGCACAAGTGTCAGAGTGTACTAGCAGTGTCAGAGGTGTACCTGGGGTATGCAAATTGTACATGGGTGTCAGATGTGTGTGCCTGGGGTGTCAGGTGTGCCAGGGGTGTCAGTGGGTACTGGGGTGTCAGGAGGTGGCACCTGGGGTGTCAGAGGTGTGCCTGGGAGTGTCAGAAGATGCACTTGGGGTATCAGAGGTGCACCTTGGAGTCTGTCTGAGGTGTGCCTACTGGGAGTGTCTGAGGTGTACCTGGCAGTATCTGAGGTGTACCTGGCAGTGTCTGAGGTGTACCTCGCAGTGTCAGCGGTGTACCTGGAAGTGTCAGCGGTGTACTTGGGAGTGTTAGAGGTGTATCAGGGAGTGACAGATGAGTACCTAGAAGTGTCAGAGGTGTACCTAGGAGTGTGAGAAGTGTACCTGGGAGTGTCTGGGGGTGTACCTGGGAGTTTCACAGGGGTACCTGGGAGTGGCAGGGGTGTACCAGGGAGTGTCAGTGGAGTAACTGGGAGTGTCAGGGGTGTACCTGGGAGTGTCGGACGTGTACCTGGGAGTGTCAGAGGTGTACCAGGGAATGTCAGTGGAGTACCTGGCAGCGTCAGAGGTGTACCTGGGAGTGTCAGAGGTATACCTGGGAGTGTCAGAGGTGTACCTGGGAGTGTCAGAGGTGTACCCTAGAGTGTCAGCGGTGTACCTGGGAGTGTCAGAGGTGTACCTGCGAGTGTCGGAGGTGTTCCTCGGAGTGTCGGAAGTGTACCTGGCAGTGTTAGCGGTGTACCTGGGAGTGTCAGAGGTGTACCACGGAATGTCAGTGAAGTAGATGGGAGTGTCAAAGGTGTACCTTTCAGTGTCAGAGGTGTACCTGGGAGTGTCTTTGGAGTACCTGGGAGCGTCAGAGGTGTACCTGGGAGTGTCAGAGGTGTGCCTGGGAGTGTCAGGGGTGCACTTGGGAGTGTCAGAGGTGCACCTTCGAGTGTCTGAGGTGTACCTGGGATTGTCTGAGGTGTACCTGGCAGTGTCTGAGGAGTACCTGGCAGTGTCTGATGTGTACCTGGCAGTGTCAGCGGTGTTCCTGGGAGTGTCAGCGGTGTACCTGGGAGTGTCGGAGGTGTACCTGGGAGTGTCTGGGGTGTACCTGGGAGTGTCTGAGGTGTTACTGGGAGTGTTGGAGGTGTGCAGGGGTGTCTGGGGTGGCACAGGAGTGTCAGGAAGGGTGTACCAGGGGGAGTGTCAGAAGGGCAGACAGGGCGTATCAGAGGGTGAACAGAGGTGTCTGGGGTGTACCTGGGGAGTATCAGGAGGTGTGCCTGGGGAGTGTCAGAGGTGTGTGCCTGGGGAGTGTCAGAGGTGTGCCTGGGAATGTCTGAGGTGTGCCTGGGGTCTCGGAGGGGTGTTCTGGGGAGTGTCTGGGTGTGCCTGGGAGTGTCTGGGTGTACCTGGCGGTGTCGGGGTGTGCCAGGGGGGAGTGTGTCAGGGGTGTGTCTGGGGGTATGAGTGGGTGCAGGAGGAGGTCAAGGTGTTATAGGTGTCAGGAGGTGTGCAAGTGTTAGAGTGTGCCTGGGAGTGTGAAGTGTGCCTGGGAGTGTCGGGAGGTGTACCTGGGAGTGTCAGGTGTGCCTGGGGAGTGTCAGGGGTGTACCTTGGTGTCAGAGGTGTGCCTGGGTGTGTGGTCTGCCTGGGGTGTCTGGGGTTTGCCTGGGGAGTGTCAGAGGTGTGCTGTGAGCGTCCAGAGATGCTGCTTGGGAGTGTCACAGGTGCCTGGGGCTGTCTGGTGTGCCCTGGGGAGTGTCAAGGAGGTGCCTGGGGAATGTCTGACGTGTGCCTGGAAGTGCCTGGGGTGTACATGGAGTGTCAGGAGGTGTATCTGGCATTGTCCAGCGGATGTGCCTGGGGTGTCTGAGGTGTGCCTAGAGTGTCAAGGTGTGCCTGGGGTGTCCAGAGGTGTGCACCAGGTGTCATAGGTGTACCTGGGAGTGTAGAGTGTGGGGTGTCGGAGGTGGCTGCCTGGGGTGTCGGGAGGTGTGCCTGGGGTCAGGGGGTGTGCCTTGGGTGTCAGGGGTGTGCCTGGGGAGTGTGGGCAGTGTGCCTGGGGGTGTCACAGGTGTGTGTGCCTGGGGTGTCAGAGGTGCACTTGGGGGGTCTGGTGCACCTGGGGTGCAGGGTGTGCCTGCTGGGGAGTGTCACCAGGCTGTACATGGAATTGGAGTGGGGTGTGCCTGGCAGTGTCTGGGGTGCCTGTGGTGTCAGCGGTGTGCCTGGGAGTGTCAGCGGTGTGCCTGGGAGTGTCAGAGGGTGTGCTGGGGTGTCAAACGTGTTCCTGAAGGTGTCGGAGGTACCTGGGGCGTCAAAGGAGTACCTGGGGAGTGTGGGTGTGCCTGGTAGTGTCAGTGAATTGTGCCTGAGTGTCAGATGTGTACTAGGGTTGTCATTGGTGTGCAAGTGTGTCAGAGGTGTGACACCAGGTGTGTCGGAGGAGTGCAGAGTGTCAGGGGTATAGGTGTCTGGGTGTGCCTCGGAGTCATGAGGTGTGCCTCAGGTGTCTGAGGTGTGCCTGGGGAGTGTCAGGGGAGGAACCAGGGGGAGTGTGGGAGGTGTGCCTGGGGAGTGTCAGAGGTGTACCAGGGAGAGTCAGAGCAGTACCTAGGGTGTCAGAGGTGTGCCTGGGGAGTGTTGAACTGTGCCACGGGGTGTCTGGGGAATGTGGCTGGGGGAGTGTCAGAAGTGTGCAGGGGAGTGTCAGAGGTGAACCAGAAGGGCATGTCAGAGGGTGAACAAAGGTGTCTGAGGTGTACCTGGGAGTATCAGGTGTACCTGGGAGTGTCAGAGAATTGTACCTGGGAGTGTCAGAGGTGTGCCTGGAAGTGTCAGGGTGTACTTGCAAGTGTCATTGGTGTACCTGGGAATGTCAGAGGTGTGCCTGGGAGTGTCAGAGGTGCACTTGGGGTGTCAAGTGCCTGGGAGTGTCTGAGGTGTGCCTGGGCGTGTCTGAGCCATTGCCTGGGGTATCAGAGGTGTGCCTGGGGAGTGTCAGAGGTGTGCCTGGAGTGTCAGAGGTGTACTGGGGAGTGTCAAATGTGCACCTGGGGAGTATCAGGCTGGGAATATCAGGAGAGTGTGCCTGGGGAGTGCCAGAAGTGTGCCTGGGGAGTGTCCGGAGGTGTGCCTGGGGAGTGTCTGGGTGTGCCTGGGGTCTCTGAGGTGTAAGTGTCAAAAAGAGTGTACCTGAGGAGTGTCAAATGTGCCTGGGGTATCAGGTGTATCTGGGAATATCGGAGGTGTGCCTGGGTGCCAGAAGTGTGCCTGGGGTGTCGGAGGTGTGCCTGGGGTGTCTGGGTGTGCCTGGGGAGTGTCTGTGAGGTGTGCCTGGGGAGTGTCAAGGTGTGCCTGGGGTGTCCAGGGGTGTGCCTGGGTGTCAGAGGTGTGCAGCAGGTGTGGGGGGTGTGCCTTGGAGTGTCGGGAGGTGTGCCTGGGGTGTCAGGTGTGCCTGGGGAGTGTCAGAGTGTGTGCCTTGGGTGTCAGGGGGTGTGCCTGGGGAGTGTGGGCGGTGTGCCTGGGGAGTGTCTGGGGTGTGCCTGGGGTGTCAGAGGGTGTGCCTGGGGTGTCAGAGGTGCGCAGGAGTGTCTGGGTGCCTGGGAGCGTCTGAGAATGTGCCTGGGCGTGTCTGGGCTGTACCTGGAGTGTCAGGAGGTGTGCCTGGGGTGTCAGAGTGTACCAGAGTGTCAGAGGTGTGCCTCAGGTGTCAGCAGTGTGCCTGGAGTGTGTCACCAGTGTCTGGGGTGTCATTGGTGTACCTGAAATTGTCCAGAGGTATCAAGTGTCAGAGGTGTGCCTGGGAGTGTCATTGGTGTGCCTGGGGTGTGCCAGGGGGTGTCAGTGGTGTGCCTGGGAGTGTCATTGGTGTGCCTGGAAGTGTGGGGTGTTCCTGGAGTGTCAGGGGTGTGCCTGGGGTGTCACAGGGTGTGCCTGGGATGTTCAAGGGTGTGACACAGGAATGTCTGGAGTGTACCTGGAAGTGTCACAAGGAGGTGTACATGGAGTGTCAGAGGTGTATCTGGCAGTGTCAGCAGTGTGGCCTGGGGTGTCAGAGGTGTGCCTGGGGAGTGTCAGAGTGCACTTTGGAGTGTCTGGGTGCCTGGGAGTGAGACAGGTGTCTGAGCTGTTCTGGGAGTGAGTGAGTGTGCCTGTGGCAGTGTCTGAGGTGTGCCTGGCAGTGTCAGCGGTGTGCCTGGGAGTGTCAGCGGTGTGCCTGGCAGTGTCAGAATGCCTGGGAGTGTCAGGAATAGTGCCTGGGAGCGTCAAAGGAGTACTTGGGAGTGTCAGAGGTGTGCCTGTGGTAGTGTCAGTGGTGTACCTGGGAGTGTCAGATGTGTACCTAGAGTGTCATTGGTGTGCGTGGAGTGTCAGAGGTGTACCTGGGGAGTATCAGAGGTGTGCAAGTTGTCAGAGGTGTACCAGGAGTGTCAAGAGGTACACAGAATTATCGGAGGTGTACCTGGGGAATTGTCGGAGGTGTGCACAGGAGTGTCAGAGGTGTGCCAGGGAGGTGTCAGTGGGTGCCTGGGGAGTGTCAAATGTTGCAGCTGGGGAGTGTCAGGTGTGCCTGGGAGATGTCGGAGGTGTGCCTGATTGTAGAGGTGTGCCTGGAGTGTCGGAGGTGTGCCTGGGGGTGTGCAGGTGTGCCTGGGGTGTCTGAGGTGTGCTAAGGTGTCAAAGGGTGTGCCTGGGGAGTGTGAAATGTGCTACCAGAATTATCGGAGGTGTACCTGAGAATATCCGGAGGTGTGCCAGAATTTACAGGGGACTGTGCCTGGGAGGAGTCGGAGGTGTGCCTGGGGAGTGTCACAGGTGTGCCTGGGAGTGTCTGAGGTGTGCCTGGGAGTGTCAAGGTGTGCCTGGGGTGTCACATGTGCACCTGGGGAGTATCAGGTGTGCCTGGGGAATATCGGAGGTGTGCACAGGTGCCAGAAGTGCACCTGGGGTGTCAGGAGGTGTGCCTGGGGAGTGTCTGGGTGTGCCTGGAAGTGTCTGGTGTGCCTGGGGTGTCAGGGTGTGCCTGGGGTGTCAGGGTGTGCCTGGGGAGTGTCAGGGTGTGCTGGAGTGTCAGGGTGTGCCTGAGTGTGAGGCAGTGCCTGGGAGTGTCTGGGGTGTGCCTGGGGTGTCAGAGGTGTGCCTGGGGTGTCCAGAGGTGCACTTGGGGTGTCTGGGTGCCTGGGAGTGTCTGAGGTGTGCCTGGGCGTGTCAAACACCAAATTAATGAAAGAGGTGTACCTGGGGTGTCAGGGAGGTGTACCTGGGAATGTCAGGTGTGCCTGAGGTGTCGGCGATGTGCACAGGTGTGTCACTGGTGTGTCTGGGGTGTCATTGGTGTGCCTGAAAGTGTCAGAGGTGTGCCTGGAAGTGTCAAGGGTGTGCACCAGAGTGTCGTTGCATTGTGCCTGGGGTGTCAGAGGTGTGCCAGGGGTATGAAGTGGTGTGCCTGGGGGGTGTCATAGGTGTGCCTGGAGTGTCCAGGGGTGTTCCTGGAAGTGTCCCAGAGGTGTGCCTGGGGAGTGTCTGTGGAGGTGTGCCTGGGATATTCAAGGGTGTGGCTGGGGAGTGTCAGGGGTGTGCCTGTGAGAAGCAGCAGTGTGCATGGGGAGTGTCAGTATGCCTGGGGAGTGTCAGAGGTGTAGACTGGGGAATGTCACCAGGGGTGTGCCTGGAGGTGTCTGGGGTGTGGGTGTCAGAGGTGTGTCTGGCAGTGTCAGCAGTGTGCCTGGGGTGTCAGAGGTGTGCTGGGGGTGTCAGGGTGCACTTTGGGTGTCTGGGTGCACCTGGGGTGCCCTGAGGTGTGCCTGGGGTGTCCTGAGCTGTTGCTGGGGAGTGGGGTGAGGTGTGCCTGGCAGGGGTGTCAGGTGTGCCTGGCAGTGTCGGCGGTGTGCCTGGGAGTGTCAGCGGTGTACCTGGCAGTGTGAGAGGTGTGGGAGTGTCAGACGTGTTCCTGGGAGTGTCGGAGGAGTTCCTGGGAGCGTCAAGGAGTGCTTAAGGAGTGTCAGAGTGTGCCTGGTAGTGCTCAGTGGTGTACCTCAGTGTCCAGATGTGTGCCTGGGAGTGTCATTGGTGTGCGTGGGAGTGTCAGAGTGTGCCTGGGGTGTAAGAGTGTGCCTAGGTTGTCAGAGGTGTGCCAGGGGTGTCAGAGGAATGCCTGGGGTGTGGAGTGTACCTGGGGAGTGTCGGAGGTGTGCCTGGGGTGTCAGGAGGTGTGCAGAGTGTCGGTGCCTGTTGGTGTCGGTGTGCACCTGGGAATTATCAGGTGTACCTGGGAATATCGGAGGTGTGCCTGGAGTGTCACAGGTGTGCCTGGGGTGTCTGAGGTGTGCCTGGGGAGTGTCTGGAAGGTGTGCCTGGGTCTGGGGTGTGCCTGGGGTGTCAGGGTGTGCCTGGGGAGTGTGAGGAAATGTGCAGTGGGGGGTATCAGGAGGTGTGCCTGATAATATCGGAGGTGTACCTGGAGTGCCAGAGGTGGCACAAGTGTGTCAAGGTGAACCTGGGGTGTCAGAGGTGTGCCTGGGGTGTGGAGGTGGCGCAAGTGTGTGCCTGGGGTGTCGGAGGTGTACCTGGGAGTGTCGGAGGTGTGCCTGGGGAGTGTAAGGAGTGTGCAGCAGGTGTCAGGGGTGTACCTGGGGTGTGGGCGGTATGCCTGGGGTGTCTGGGTGTGCCTGGGAGTGTCAAGGTGTGCCAGGGAAGGTCAGAGGTACCTGGGAGTGTCTGGGGTGTGCCTGGCAATGTCAGAGGTGTGCCTGGGGGTGTCAGAGGTGTGCCTGGGAGTGTCCCAGTTGTGTTCCTGGGAGTGTCAGAGGTGTGCCTGGGAGTGTGAGAGGTGTGCCAGGGAATGTCAGTGGAGTACCTGGGAGTGTCAAGGTGTACAGTGTCAGAGGTGTGCCTGGGGTGTCAGAAGGTGGCACAAATAGTGTGAGGTGTACCTGGAAGTGTCAGGTGTGCCTGGGATTGTCGGAGGTGTGCCTGGGGTGTTAGATGTGTGCCTGGGGTGTCGGAGGTGTGCCTGGGGTGTGGGGTGTGCAGCAGGTGTCAGAGGTGTGCCTGGGAGTATGGCGGTGTGCCTCAGTGTCTGAGATGCACAGGAGTGTGGAGAGGTGTGCCTGGGGAGTGTCAGAGGTGCACATGGGAGTGTCACAGGTGCTCCTGGGGAGGTGTATGGGGTGTGCCCAGGGGTGTCAGGGGTGCACATGGGAGTGTCAGGGGTGCTGCCTGGGAATGTCTGGGGTGTGCCTGGGAGTGTCAGAGTGTTCCGGTGTCTGGGTGTGCCTGGGGTGTCTGAGGTGTGCCTGGCAGTGTCGGAGGGCACCAGGGTGTCAGAGGTGTGCCTGGGGATGTCAGTGGAGTGCCTGGGGGTGTCAAGGTGTGCTTGCAGGTGTCCAGGTGTGCCTGGGGTGGGAGGTGTGCCTGGGGTGTGGGGAGGTGTGCCTGGGATGTCAGGAGGTGCCTGGGGTGTCCAGAGGTGTGCAGCCCAGGTGTCAGAGGTGTGCCTGGGTGTGTCAGGTGTGCCTGGGGAGTGTCTGAGGTGTGCCTGGGCGTGTCAGGGTGTGCCTGGGAGTGTCAGAGATACTTGGGAGTGTCTGGGTGCCTGGGAGTGTTCAGAACCTGGGCGTGTCTGGGCTGTGCCTGGGAGTGTCAGAGGGTGCCTGGGGAGTGTCGGAGTGTTCACCAGGTGTCTGGGTGTGCCTGGGGAGTGTCAGGGGTGTGCCCCAGGGGTGTCAGAGGGTGTGCCTGTGGATGTCTCAGGTGTGCCTGGGGTGTCAGGTGGAGGTGTTCCTGG
This sequence comes from Homarus americanus, assembly GCF_018991925.1. NCBI lineage: Eukaryota > Metazoa > Arthropoda > Malacostraca > Decapoda > Nephropidae > Homarus > Homarus americanus. Next base: position 78,138 of record NW_024730323.1, read on the forward strand.
GGAGTGTCTGGGTGTGCCTGGGAGTGTCAGAGGAGTGCCTGGGGTGTCAGAGGTGTGCCTGGGAATGTCTGGTTGTGCCTGGAGGTGGGGTGTGGAGTGTGTCAGAGGTGTGTCTGGCAGTGTCAGCGGTGTGCCTGGGGAGTGTATGAAGGTGTGCCTGAGAGTGTCAAGGTGTGCCTGGGGTGTCAGAGGTGTGCCTGGGAGTGTCAGAGGGTGTACCTGGGAGTGTGAGGTGTGCCTGGGGAGTGTCGGAGGTGTGCCTGGAGTGTGGGGTGTGCCTGGGAGTGTCAAGGTGTACCTGGGGTGTCAGAGGTGTGCCTGGGGAGTGTCAGAGGTGTACCTGGGGAGTGTGAGATGTGCCTGGGAGTGTCAGAGGTGTGCACCAAAGTGTCGGAGGTGTACCTGGGAGTGTCACAGGTGTGCCTTGGGTGTCAGAGGTGTACCTGGGAGTGTCAGAGGTGTACCTGGGAGTGTGAGCGGTGTACCTGGGAGTGTCACAGGTGTACCTGGGAGTGTCAGAGGTGCACTTGGGAGTGTCACAGGTGCACCTGGGAGTGTCTGAGGTGTACCTGGGAGTGTCTGAGCTGTACATGGGAGTGAGTGAGGTGTGCCTGGCAGTGTCTGAGGTGTACCTGGCAGTGCGGCGGTGTACCTGGGAGTGTCAGCGTGCACTGGAGTGTCAGAGGTGTACCTGGGAGGTCAAACGTGTTCCTGAGAGTGTCGGAGGAGTACCTGGGAGCGCCAAAGGAGTACCTGGGAGGTCAGAGGTGTACCTGGTAAGTCATGGTGTGTACCTGGGAGTGTCAGATGTGTACCTGGGAGTTGTCATTGGTGTACCTGGAGTGTCAGAGGTGTAACTGGGTGTGTCAGAGGAGTACCTGGGAGTGTCAAAGGAGTAACCTGGGAGTGTCTGAGGTGTACCTCGGAGAGTCTGAGGTGTACCTCGAGGTCTGAGGTGTACCTGGGAGTGTCAGGGAGAACCAGGGAGTGTAGGAGGTGTACCTGGGAGTGTCAGAGGTGCACAGAGAGTCAGAGCAGTACCTAGGAGGTGAGAGGTGTACCTGGAGTGTTGGAGTGTACCTGGGAGTGTCTGAGGTGTAGCTGGGAGGCTCAGAAGTGTACCAGGGAGGTCAGAGGTGAACCAGGGCGTATCAGAGGTGAAACCAAGGAGTGTCTTGAGGTACCTGGGAGTATCGGAGGTGTACCTGGGAGGTCAGAGGTGTACCTGGGAGGTCAGAGGTGTACCTGAAGTGTCAGAGGTGTACCTGGGAGTGTCATTGGTGTACCTGGGAATGTCAGAGGTGTGCCTGGGAGGTCAGAGGTGCACTTGGGAGTGTCAGAGGTACCTGGGAGTGTCAAATGTGCACCTGGGAGTATCGGAGGTGTACCTGGGAATATCGGAGGTGTACCTGGGAGTGCCAGAAGTGTACCTGGGAGTGTCGGAGGTGTACCTGGGAGTGTCACAGGTGTACCTGGGAGTGTCTGAGGTGTACCTGGGAGTGTCAAAGGTGTACCTGGGAGTGTCAAATGTGCACCTGGGAGTATCGGAGGTGTATCTGGGAATATCGGAGGTGTACCTGGGAGTGCCAGAAGTGTACCTGGGAGTGTCGGAGGTGTACCTGGGAGTGTCACAGGTACCTGGGAGTTCTGAGGTGCAACCTGGGAGGTCAAAGGTGTACCTGGGAGTGTCAGAGGTGTACCTGGGAGGTCAGAGGTATCCTTGAGTGTGAGAAGTGTACCTTGGAGTGTCGGAGGTGTACCTGGGAGTGTCGGAGGTGTACCTGGGAGGTCAGAAGTGTACCTTGGAGGTCAGAGGTGTACCTGAGAGTGTGAGCGGTGTACCTGGGAGGTCTGAGGTGTACCTGGGAGTGTCAGAGGTGTGCCTGGGAGTGTCAGAGGTGCACTTGGGAGTGTCACAGGTGCACCTGGGAGCTGTCTGAGGTACCTGGGCGTGTCTGAGCTGTACCTGGGAGGTCAGAGGTGTACCTGGGAGTGTCAGAGGTGTACCTGGGAGTGTCAGAGGTGTACCTCAGGAGTGTCAGCGGTGTACCTGGGTTGTCACCGGTGTATCTGGGAGTGTCACTGGTACCTGAAAGTGTCGGAGGGTACCTGGAAGTGTCAGAGGTGTACCTGGGAGTGTCATTGGTGTACCTGGGAGTGTCAGGTGACAACGGGAGTGTCAGTGGTGTACCTGGGAGTGTCATTGGTGTACCTGGAAGTGTCAGGGTGTTCCTGGAGTGCAAGGTACCTGGGAGTTCTGAGTGTACCTGGGATATTCAAGGTGTAACTGGGAATGTCTGGAGGTGTACCTGGAAGTGTCTGAGGTGTACATGGAGGTGTCAGGAGGTATCTGGCAGTGTCAACGTGTACCTGGGAGTGTCAGAGGTGTGCCTGGGAGTCTCAGAGGTGCACTTTGAGTGTCAACAGGTGCACCTGGGAGGTCTGAGGTGTACCTGGGAGGTCTGAGCTGTTCCTGGGAGTGAGTGAGGTGGCACCTGGCAGTGTCTGAGGTGTACCTGGCAGTGTCAGCGGTGTACCTGGGAGTGCCAGCGGTGTACCTGGCAGTGTCAGAGGTGTACCTGGGAGTGTCGGAATAGTACCTGGGAGCGTCAAAGGAGTACTTGGGAGGCCAGAGGTGTACCCTGGTAGTGTCAGTGGTGTACCTGGGAGGCCAGATGTGTACCTGGGAGTGCCATTGGTGCACGTGGGAGTCGAGGTACCTGGGAGCATCAGAGGTGTACCTGGGATTGTCAGAGGTGTACCAGGGAGGTCAGAGGAGCCTGGGAGTATCGGAGGTGTACCTGGGAGTATCGGAGGTACACCTGGCAGGCCGCGGTGTACCTGGGAGTGTCAGCGGTTACCTGGCAGTGTCAGAGGTGTACCTGGGAGTGTCGGAATAGCACCTGGGAGCGTCAAAGGAGCACTTGGGAGGTCAGAGGTGTACCTGGTAGTGTCAGTGGTGTACCTGGGAGGTCAGAGGTGTACCTGCTGGGAGGCCACAGGCACGTGGGAGGCCCAGAGGTGTACCCCGGAGCACTCAAGAGGTGCAATCTGATCAGTCAGAGGGTGTACCAGGAGTGTCAGGAGGAGTACCTGGGAGTATCGGAGGTGTACCTGGGAGTATCGGAGGTGTACCTGGGAGGTCAGAGGTGTACCAGAGAGTGTCAGTGGAGTACCTGGGAGTGTCAAATGTGCAACTGGGAGTATCGGAGGTGTCCTGAACATCGTGGAGGTGTACCTGGGAGTGCCAGAGGTGTACCTGGGAGTGTCGGAGGGTGTACCTGGGAGTGTCTGCCAGGTGTACCTGGGAGTGTCTTGAGGTGTACCTGGGAGTGTCAAAGGTGTACCTGGGACTGTGAAATGTGCACCTGGGAGTATCGGAGGTGTACCTGAGAATATCGGAGGTGTACCCGGGAGGCCAGAGGTGTACCTGGGAGAGTCGGAGGTGCACCTGGGAGGTCACAGGTGTACCTGGGAGTGTCTGGAGGTGTACCTGGGAGTGTCAAAGGTGTACCTGGGAGGTCACATGTGCACCTGGGAGTATCGGAGGTGTACCTGGGAATATCGGAGGTGTACCCGTGATGCCGGGTGAAGTGCACCTGGGAAAGCGTCGAGGTACCTGGGAGGTCACAGGTGTACCTGGAAGTGTCTGAGGTGTGTACCTGGGAGTGTCAAAGGTGTACCTGGGAGTGTCAGAGGTGTACCTGGGAGGTCAGAGGTGTGCTTTGGGAGCTGCAGGTGTACCTGAGAGTGTGAGCGGTGTACCTGGGAGTGTCTGAGGTGTACCTGGGAGTGTCAGAGGTGTGTGCCTGGGAGGCCAGGTGCACTTGGAGTGTCACAGGTGCACCTGGGAGTGTCTGAGGTGTACCTGGGGCGTGTCTGAGCTGTACCCTTGGGAGGTCAGAGGTGTACCTGGGAGGCCTGGAGGTGCACCTGGGAACGTCAGAGGTGTACCTGAGAGGCTCACATGTACCTGGTGTGTCACTGGTGTATCCTGGGGTGCCATTGGTGTACCTGAAAGTGTCAGAGGTGTACCTGAAGGCCGTGAGGTGTACCTGGGAGGCCACGGTGTACCTTGGGAGGTCAGAGGTGTACCAGGAGGTCAGTGGTGTACCGGGGAGTACATAGGTGTACCTGAAGGTCAGGGGTGTTCCCAGCGCCTGAGGCACCGGAGCGTCCGAGGTACCTGGATATCCGGCGGGTGTACCGGGAGGCCAGGGTGTGCACCTGGCAGTGACAGCGGTGCGGCTACGGGGAGGCGTCAGGAGGTGTACCTGGGAGGTCAGGAGGGGTGCAATCTGGGAAATCAAAGTCTCTTGAGGTAAAAATTTGAAGTAAGTCTTTTCTTGAGGGGTGGTACATGGAGTGTCAGAGGTGTACCGGCAGTGTCAAACGCAATCTGGGGAGTGTCAGAGGTGCGCCTGGAGGTCAGGAGGTGCACTTTGAGTGTCACAGGCACCCGGGAAGCCCTGAGGTGCACCCTGGGGAGTGTCTGAGCTGTTACTGGGAGTGAGTGAGGTGTACCCGGCGGTGCGTCTGCTGAGGTGCACCTGGCAGTGTCAGCGGTGTACCTGGGAGGTCAGCGGCGTACCCGCAGTGTCAGAGGTGCACCTTGGGAGGCCAGACGTGTTCCTGGGAGTGTCGGAGGAGTACCTGGGAGCGTCAAAGGAGTACTTGGGAGTGTCAGAGGCACCTGGTAGTGTCAGTGGTGTACCTTGGAGGCTCAGGATGCGTGTACCTGGGAGTGTCATTGGTGTACGTGGAGTGTCAGAGGTGCACCTGGGAGTATCAGAGGTGTACCTTGGATTGTCAGGAGGTGTACCAGGGAGGTCAGAGGAATCACCTGGGAGCATCGGAGGTGCACCTGGGAGGCCGAGGCACCGGGGGAGGCCGAGGTGTACCAGAGGAGGCTAAAGGAGCACCTGTTAGTGTCAAATGTGCACCTGGGAGCATCGGAGGTGTACCTGGGGAATATCGGAGGTGTACCTGGGAGTGTCACAGGTGTACCTGGGAGGCTGGAGGTGCACCTGGGAGGTCAGTTGCGTACCTGGGAGGTGAAATGTGCACTGGGAGTATCGGAGGTGTACTGATAATATCGGAGGTGTACCTGGGAGTGCCAGAGGTGTACCTGGGAGTGTCAAAGGTGAACTCAGAGCGTCAGGAGGTGTACCTGGGAGGTCAGGAGGCCCTGGGAGCAGTGAGGAAGTGTACCTGGGAGTGTCGGAGGTGTACCTGGGATGTCGGAGGTGTACCTGGGAGTGTCAGGAGGTGCACCTTGGAGTGTCAGAGGTGTACCTAGAGTGTGAGCGGTATACCTGGGAGTGTCACAGGTGTACCTGGGAGTGTCAAAGGTGTACCAGGGAAGGAGGAGTACCTATAGGAGGTCTGCTGAGGTGTACCTGGCAATGTCAGAGGTGTACCTGGGGTGTCAGAGGTGTACCTGGGAGGCCAGTTGTGTTCTGGGAGTGTCAGAGGTGTACCTGGGAGTGGAGAGAGGTAACCCAGGGAATCGCCTCAGTGGGAGTAACCTGGAAGCGTCAAAGGTGCACCTGGGAGGTCAGAGGTGTACCTGGGAATGTCAGAGGTGTACCTGAGAGTGTCAGCGATGTACCTGGGTGTGTCACTGGTGTATCTGGGGTGTCATTGGTGTATCTGAAAGCAAGTCAGGAGGGTGTACCTGGAAGCGTCAGAGGTGTACCTGGGAGTGTCATTGGTGTGTCTGGGAGTGTCAGAGGTGTACCAGGGAGTGTCAGTGGTGTAACTGGGGAGTGTCATAGGTGCAATTGGAAGTGTCAGGGTGTTCTGAAGTGTCAGAGGTGTACCCTGGGAGGCGTCTGAGGTACCTGATATTCAAGGGTGTAACTGGGAGGCCAGGGGTGTACCTGGCAGTGACAGCGGTGTACATGGGAGTGTCAGAGGTGTACCTGGGAGTGTCAGGAGGTGCAATCTTGGAATGTCTGAGAGGTGTACCTGGAAGTGTCTGAGGTGTACATGGAGTGTCAGAGGTGTATCTGGCAGTGTCAACGGTGTACCTGGGAGTGTCAGAGGTGTGCCTGGGAGGCCAGAGGTGCACTTGAGTGTCAGCTGAGGCACCTGGGGAGGCCTGAGGTGTACCTGGGAGGCCCCATTGCCACTGGGAGGAGTGAGGTGGCACCTTGGCAGTGTCTGAGGTGCACCTGGCAGTGTCAGCGGTGTACCTGGGAGTGTCAGCGGTGTACCTGCAGTAAGCTCAGAGGTGTACCTGGGAGCATGTCAGACGTGTTCCTGGGAGTGTCGGAGGAGCACCTGGGAGCCGTCAAAGGAGCACTTGGGAGTGTCAGAGGTGTACCTGGTAGCGCCCAGTGGTGTACCTTGGGGGTGTCAGATGTGTACCTGGGAGGCTCACAGTGTAATGTGGGAGTGCCAGAGGTGTACCTGGGAGTATCAGAGGTGTACCTGGATTGGCTGGTGTACCAGGAGTGGCCAGGAGAATACCTGGGAGGGCTGAGTACCTGGGAGTATCGGAGGTGCACCTGGGAGTGTCAGAGGTGTACCAGAGATGCCTGTGTGAGTACCTGTTAGGTGTCAAATGTGCAATCTGGGAGCATCGTGGAGGCAATCTGGGAATATCGGAGGTACCTGGGAGGTCACAGGTGTACCTGGGAGTGTCCAGTGTACCTGGGAGGTCACAGGTGTACCTGGGAGTGTCTGAGGTGTACCTGAGCGTCAGCTGCGTACCTGGGAGGTGAAATGTGCACTGGGGAGCATCGGAGTGCACCTGATAATATCGGAGGTGGGTAATCTGGGAGTGCCAGAGGTACCTGGGAGGTCAGCGCAACCTGGGAGGTCAGGAGGTGTACCTTGGGGAGGCCGTGAGGTGTACCTGGGAGGTGGAGAAGTGTACCTGGGAGTGTCGGAGGTGTACCTGGGAGGCCGAGGCACCGGGAGGCCCAGGTGTACCTTGGAGGTCAGAGGTGTACCTGAGCGCAGCGTATACCTGGGAGGTCACAGGTGCACCTGGGTGTCAAAAGGTGTACCAGGGAAGGTCAGGAGGATACCTAGGAGTGTCTGAGGTGCAATCTGGCAATGTCAGGAGAGTGCAATCTGGGGTGTCAGAGGTAAAATCTGGAGCGCCTGCCAGGTTCCTGGGGAGTGTCAGAGGTGTAACCTCTGGCGAGGTGTAACCAGGAATGTCAGTGGAGTAATCTTGAAGTGGGCTCAAAGGTGTACCTGGGATGTCGAGGCACTGGGAGGTCAGAGTGCTCCCGGACAGTGAGAAGCGTCTTGAAGTGCCGGAGGTACCTGATTGAGGTGTACCGAGTGTTAGATGTACCTGGGAGTGTCGGAGGTGTACCTGGGAGTGTCAGAGGTGCACTTTGGAGTGTCAGGAGGTGCACCTGGGAGTATGAGCTGCAAAATCTGGGAGTGTCTGAGGTGTACCCGGGAGCGTCAGAGGTGCCTATGTCAGAGGTGCACATGAGTGTCACAGGTGCTCCCTGGGAGTGTATGAGGTGTACTTTGGGAGTGTCAGAGGTGTACATGGGAGTATCAGAGGTGTACCTTGGGAATGTCTGAGGTGTACCTGGAGTGTCGGAAGTGTTCCGGGGAGGGGTCACAGGTGTACCCTAGAGCGTCTGAGGTGTAACCTGGCAGCGTCGGAGGTGTACCCGGCTGAGGTCAGAGGTGCACCTTGGGAACGTCAGTGGAGTACCCTGGGAGGCCAAAGGTGTACCTGGGAGGCTCAGGAGGTGTACCTGGGAGCGTGAGAGGTGTGTACCTCTGTGGGAGGTGAGAAGTGTACCTGGGAGGTCGGAGGTGTACCTGGGAGTGTCAGGAGGTGTAATCTGGAGGTCAGAGGTGTACCTGGGTGTCAGAGGTGTACCTGGGAGTGTCTGGAGGTGTACCTGGGCGGCCAGGAGGTGTGCCTGGGAGGTCAGAGATGCACTTGGGAGTGTCACAGGTGCACCTTGGGAGTGTCTGAGGTGCACCTGGGCGTGTCTGAGCTGTACCTGGGAGTGTCAGAGGGGCAAGTACCTGGAGTGTCGGAGGTGTTCCTGGGAGTGTCACAGGTGTACCTGGGAGGCCAGAGGAGCAATCTGGGAGGCCTGGAGGGCACCTGAATGTCTGAGCTTGTACCTGGAAGTGCCTGAGGTACATGGAGTGTCAGGAGGTGTATCTGGCAGGCCAAATGTGCACTGGGAGGTATGAGGGGTGGGTACCTGAGAGTGTCAAAGGGGTGCATCTGGGAGTGTCAGAGGTGTAATCTGGGAGGTCAGGAGGTGCACCTGGGAGGTGAGAAGTGCACCTGGGAGGTCGGAGGTGTACCTGGGGAGTGTATGAGGTGCACCTGGGAGTGTCAAGGTGTACCTGGGAGGTCAGAGGTGTACCTGGGAGTGTCAGGAGGTGTACCTGGAGTGTGGAGAAGTGCAATCTGGGAGTGCCTGAGGTACCTGGGAGTGTCGGAGGTGTACCTAGGGAGGTCACAGGTGTACCCTGTGCCTGAGGTGTCAGAGGTACCTGGGAGTGTGAGCGGTGTACCTGGGAGTTTCACAGGTGTACCTAGGGAGTGTCAGAGGTGTACCTGTGAAAGGTCAGAGGAGTACCTAGGAGTGTTGAGTGTACCTGGCAGTGTCAGAGGTACCTGGGGTGTCAGAGGTGTACCTGGGAGTGTCAGATGTGTTCCTGGGAGTGTCAGAGGTGTACCTGGGAGGGAGAGGTGTACCAGGAATGTCAGTGAAGTACCTGGGAGTGTCAAGGTGTACCTGGGAGTGTCAGAGGTGTACCTGAGTGTCAGAGGTGTACCCTGGGAGTGTGAGCGGTGTACCTGGGAGGTCTGAGGTACCTGGGAGTGTCAGAGGTGTGCCTGAGGTGTGGAGGTGCACATGGGAGTGTCACAGGTGCACCTGGGAGTGTCTGAGGTGTACTTGGGAGTGTCAGAGGTGTATCTGGGAGTATCGGAGGTGTACCTGGGAATGTCTGAGGTGTACCTGGGAGTGTCGGAAGGAACCTGGGGAGTGTCACAGGTGCCTGGGAGTGTCCGAGGTGTACCTGGCAGTGTCGGAGTTGTACCAAGGAGTGTCAGAGGTGTACCTGGGAATGTCAGTGAGTACCTGGGCAAGTCAGTACCTGGGAGGTCAGAGGTGTACCTGGGAGGTGTGAGAGGTAGCCTGGGAGTGTGAGAAGTGTACCTGGGAGTGTCGAGGTACCTGGGAGTGTCGGAGGTGTACCTGCGAGTGTCAGAGTTGCCTGAGCAGAGGTGTACCTGGTGTGTGGAGAGGTACCTGGGAGTGTCTGAGGTGTACCTGGCGTGTCAGGAAGTGTGCCTGGGAGTGTCTGAGATGCACTGGGAGGTCACAGGTGCACCTGGGAGTGTCTGGAGGTATACCTGCGTGACTGAGCTGTACCTGGGAGTGTCAGAGGGGTACCTGGGAGTGTCGGAGGTGTTCCTGGGAGTCACAGGTGTACCTGGGAGTGTCAGAGGTGTACCTGGGAGTGTCAGAGGTGTACCTGTGGCCCAGGTACCTGGGAGTGTCGGAGGTGTTCCTGGAGTGTCACAGGTGTACCTGGGAGTGTCAGAGGTGTACCTGGGAGGTTGGGAGGTACCTGGGAATGTCTGAGGTACCTGGAAGTGCCTGAAGTGTAAATGGAGTGTCAGAGGTGTATCTGGCAGTGTCAGCGGTGTACCTGGGAGGTATGTCGAGGTACCTGGGAGGTCAAAGGTGGGAGTGTCAGAGGTGCCTGGGAGTGTCAGAGGTACCTGGGAGCGTGAGAAGTGTACCTGGGAGTGTCGGAGTACCTGGGAGTGTCGGAGGTGTACCTGGGAGGTCTGGAGGTACCTTGGGTGTCAGAGGTGTGCCTGGGAGGTCACAGGTGTGCTGGGAGTGTCACAGGTGCACATGGGAGTGTCTGAGGTGTACCTGGGAGTGTCAGATGTGTACCTGGGAGTGTCAGAGAGTGTACCTGGGAATGTCTGAGGTGTACCTGGGAGTGTCGGAGGTGTTCCTGGAGGTCACGGTAGGCACCTGGGAGTGTCTGAGGTACCTGGCAGTGTCGGAGGTGTACCTGGGAGTGTCAGAGTTGTACCTGAGAATGTCAGTGAGTACCTGAGAGAACAGAGGTACCTGGGAGGTCAGGAGGTGTACCTGGGAGGAGAAGTGTACCTGAGTGTCGAGGTGCCTGGGAGTGTCGGAGGTGTACCTGGGAGTGTCGGAGGTGTGCCTGGGAGGTCAGAGGTACCTGAGTGTCAGAGGTGTACCTGGGCGTGTCTGAGCTGTACCTGGGTGTGTGAGAGGTTTACCTGGGAGTGTCTGAGGTGTACCTGGGAGTGTCAGAAGGTGCCTGGAGTGTCAGAGATGCACTGGGAGTGTCACAGGTGCACCTGGGAGTGTCTGAGGTGTACCTGGGCGTGTCTGAGCTGTACCTGGAGTGTCAGAGGTGTACCAGGAGTGTCGGAGGTGTTCCGGGAGTGTCACAGGTGTACCTGGGAGTGTCAGAGGTACCTGGGAGTGTCAGAGGTGTACCTGGGAGTGTCAGAGGTGTACCTGGGAATGTCTGAGGTGTACCTGGAAGTGCCTGAGGTGTACATGGAGTGTCAGAGGTGTATCTGGCAGTGTCAGGGGTGTACCTGGGAGTGTCAGGGTACCTGGGAGTGTCAGAGGTGTGCCTGGGAGTGTCAGGGAGGTGCACTTGGGAGTTCACAGGTGCACCTGGGGAGTGTCTGGAGGTACCTGAGTGTCTGGAGCTGCAGGCGGGAGTGAGTGAGGTGTACCTGGCAGTGTCTGGAGGTGTACCTGGCAGTGTCAGCGGTGTACCTGGGAGTGTGAGGGCGGTGTACTTGGGAGTGTCAGAAGTGTACCTGGGAGTGTCAGGACGTGTTCCTGAGTGTCGGAGAGAACCTGGGAGCGTCAAAGGAGTACCTGGGAGTATCAGAGGCCTGTAGTGTCAGTGGTGTGTACATGGGAGTGTCAGAGGTGTACCTGGGTGTGTCAGGAGGTACCTGGGAGTGTCAGAGGAGTACCTGGGAGTGTCTGAGGTGTACCTCGGAGGTCAGGGTGTACCTCGGAGTGTCTGAGGTGTACCTGGGAGTGTCAGGGGAGAACCAGAGTGTCAGAGGTGAACCAGGGCGTGTCAGGGGTGAACCAGGGAGTGTCTGAGGTGTACCTGGGGTATCAGGTATCGGAGGTGTGGCTGGGAGTGTCACAGGTGTACCTGGGAGTGTCTGAAGTGTGCCTAAGTGTCAAGGTGTACCTGGGAGTGTCAAATGTGCCTGGGGGTATCGGAGAGTGTACCTGGGAATATCGGAGGTGTGCCTGGGGTGCCAAGTGTGCTGGGGTGTCGGAGGTGCCTGGGAGTGTCACAGGCGTACCTGGGAGTGTCTGAGGTGTACCTGGGAGTGTCAGGTGTACCTGGGGTGTCAGAGGTGTACCTGGGAGTGTCAGGGGTGTGCAGCAGGTGTGGGTGTGCCTGGGAGTGTCTGAGGTGTGCCTGGGATATTCAAGGGGTGTGACTCGGGGAGTGTCAGGGGGTGTACCTGGCAGTGACAGCGGTTTCATGGGGTGTCAGAGGTGTACCTGGGAGTGTCAGAGGTGTGCCTGGGAATGTCTGAGGTGGTGTACCTGGAAGTGTCGGAGGTGTTCCTGGGGGTGTCACAGGTGTACCTGGGAGTGTCTGAGGTGTACCTGGCAGTGTCGGGTGTGCCAGGGTGTCAGTTGTACCTGGAATGTCAGTGGGTGCCTGAGAGAATCAGGGTGTACCTGGGAGTGTCAGAGGTGTACCTGGGAGTGTGAGAGTGTGCACTTGAGTGTCGGAGGTGTACCTGGGAGTGTCGGTGTGCCTGGGAGTGTCGGAGGTGTACCTGGGAGTGTCAGAGGTGTACCTTGGAGTGTCAGAGGTGTACCTGGGCGTGTCTGAGCTGTACCTGGGTGTGTGAGAGGTTTACCTGGGAGTGTCTGAGGTGTACCTGGGGAGTGTCAGAGGTGTGCCTGGGAGTGTCAGGATGCAATTGGGAGTGTCACAGGTGCCTGGGGAGTGTCTGAGGTGACCTGGGCGTGTCTGGCTGTACCTGGGAGTGTCAGAGGTGTACCTAGGAGTGTCAGGTGTTCCTGGGAGTGTCAGGGTGTACCTGGGGTGTCAGAGGTGTACCTGGGAGTGTCAGAGGTGTGCCTGGGAGTGTCAGAGGTGTACCTGGGAATGTCTGGTGTACCTGGAAGTGCCTGAGGTGTACATGGAGTGTCAGAGGTGTATCTGGCAGTGTCAGGGGTGTGTACCTGGGGTGTCAGCGGTGTGCCTGGGAGTGTCAGAGGTGTGCCTGGGGTCAGGGGTGCACTTGGGGAGTGTCAGAGGTGCACCTGGGGAGTGTCTGAGGTGTGCCTGAGGTGTCTGAGCTGTACATGGGGTGAGTGGTGTGCCTGGCAGTGTCTGGGGTGTACCTGGCAGTGTCAGCGGTGTGCCTGGGAGTGTCAGCGGTGTGCTTGGGGTGTCAGAAGTGTACCTGGGAGTTCCAGACGTGTTCCTGAGAGTGTCGGAGGAGAACCTGGGAGCGTCAAGGGGTACCTGGGAGTGTCAGAGGTGTACCTGGTAGTGTCAGTGGTGTACATGGTGTCAGAGGGTGTACCTGGGTGTGTCAGAGGAGTACCTGGGAGTGTCAGAGGGTACCTGGGAGTGTCTGAGGTGTACCTCGGAGTGTCAAGGTGTGCCTCCGAGGGTCTGAGGTGTGCCTGGGGTGTCGGGGAGAACCAGGGAGTGTCAGAGGTGAACCAGGGCGTGTCAGAGGTGAACCAGGGAGTGTCTGAGGTGTACCTGGGAGTATCAGAGATCGGAGGTGTAACTAGTGTCAGGGTGTACCTGGGGAGTGTCTGAGGTGTGCCTAGGAGTGTCAAGGTGTACCTGGGAGTCAAATGTGCACCTGGGAATTATCGGAGGTGCCTGGTATCGGAGGTGTACCTGGGGTGCCAAAGTGTACCTGGGAGTGTCGGAGGTGTGCCTGGGGGGTGTCCAGGCGTGCCTGGGAGTGTCTGGGGTGTACCTGGGGTGTGGGGTGTACCTGGGAGTGTCAGACTTGTACCTGGGGTGTCAGGAGGTGTACCTTGGAGTGTGAGAGGTGTACCTGGGATGTCAGGTGTGCCTGGGAGTGTCGGAGGTGTACCTGGGGAGTGTCAGAGGTGTACCTTGGAGTGTCGGAGGTGTACCTGAGTGTGAGCGGTGTACCTGGGGAGTGTCTGAGGTGTATCTGGGAGTATCGGAGGTGTACCTGGGGTGTCAGAGGTGTACCTGGGGTGTCAGAGGTGTACCAGAGTGTCAGTGGAGTACCTGGGAGTGTCAAGTGCACCTGGAGTATCGGGGGTGGCCTGAGAATCAGTGCCTGGGTGCAGACAGGTGCCTGGGAGTGTCAGGTGTGCATGTGTGTCACAGGTGTACCTGGAGTGTCTGAGGTGTACCTGGGATTGTCAAAGATGTGCCTGGGAGTGTCAAGTGCACCTGGGAGTATCAGGTGTACCTGGGAATATCGGAGGTCTACCTGTGAGTGCCAAGTGTGCCTGGGAGTGTCGGAGGTGTGCAGAGTGTCACAGGTGTACCTGGGAGTGTCTGGTGTACCGGAGTGTCAAAGGTGTACCTGGGAGTGTCAGAGGTGTAAATGGGAGTGTCAGAGGTGTACCTTGGGAGTGTGAGAGGTGTACCTGGGGTGTCAGAGTGTACCTGGGAGTGTCGGAGGTACTGGAAGTGTCAGAGGTGTACCTGGAGTGTCAGAGGTGTGCCTGAGAGTGTGGTGGTGTACCTGGGGTGTCTGGGGTGTGCCTGGGGTGTCAGAGGTGTGCCTGGGGTGTCAGAGGTGCCTGGGAGTGTCACAGGTGCACCTGGGAGTGTCAAGTTGTACCTGGGAGTGTCAGGGGTGTGCCTGGAGTGTCAGCGGTGTACCTGGGTGTGTGCGGTGTATCTCAGGTGTCATTGGTGTGCCTGAAAGTGTCAGGGGTGTTCCTGGAAGTGTCAGAGGTGTACCTGGGAGTGTCATTGGTGGCACCTGGGATTATCGGAGATGTACCTGGGAGTGTCAGATGTGTGCTTGGGAGTGTCAGAGGTGCACTTGGGAGTGTCAGAGGTGTTCCTTGGGGTGTCAGAGGTGTACCTGGGAGTGTGGCCGGTGTACCTGGGGAGTGTCTGAGGTGTGCCTGGGGGTCAGAGGTGTGCCTGGGAGTGTCAGAGGTGCATGGGAGTGTCACAGGTGCACCTGGGAGTGTCTGAGGTGTACCTGGGTGTCAGAGGTGTGCACTGGAGTGTCAGAGGTGTGCCTGGGAATGTCTGAGGTGTGCCTGGGAGTGTCAGTGTTCTTGGGGTGTCACATTTGTGCCTGGGGTGTCTGAGGTGTGCCTGGCAGTGTCGGAGGTGTACCAAGGAGTGTCAGAGGTGTACCTGGGAATGTCAGTGGAGTACCTGGGAGTGTCAGAGGTGTGGCTGGAATGTCAGAGGTGTACCTGGGGAGTGTCAGGTATTCTGGGAGTATCACATTTGTACCTGGGAGTGTCTGGGGTGTACCTGGCAGTGTCGGAGGTGTACCAAGGATGTCAGAGGTGTACCTGGGAATGTCAGTGGAGCCTGGAAGCTAAAGGTGTACCTGGGGTGTCAGACGTGTGCCTGGGAGTGTCAGAGGTGTGCCTGGGAGTGTGAGAAGTGTGCCTGGGAGTGTCAGTGTGCCTGGGGTGTGGAGGTGTACCTGGGAGTGTCATAGGTGTGCCTTGAGGTGTCAGAGGTGTGCCTGGGTGTGTGGGAAGTGTACCTGGAGTGTCTGAGGTGTACCTGGACGTGTCAGAGGTGTGCCTGGAAGTGTGAGATGCATTGGGAGTGTCACAGGGTGCACAGGTCTGGGGTGTTGTGTGCAGCGTGTCTGAGCTGTACGGAGTGTCAGGAGGTGTGCCTGGGAGTGTCGGAGGTGTTCCTGGGAGTGTCACAGGTGTGCCTGGGAGTGTCAGGTGTACCTGGGTGTCAGGGTGTGCCTGGGTGTGGGGTGTACCTGGAATGTCTGGGGTGTGCCTGGAAGTGCAGTGTGCATGGTGTGTCAGAGGTGTATCTTGCAGTGTCAGCGGTGTGCCTGGGGTGTCTGAGGTGTACCTGGGAGTGTCAAGGTGTGTGCCTGGGGTGTCAGAGGTGTGCCTGGGGTGTCAGAGGGGTGCCCTGGGGGTGAAGTGTGCCTGGGGAGTGTGGTGTGCCTGGGGAGTGTCGGAGGTGTGCCTGGGAGTGTCAGAGGTGTACCTTGGGGTGTCAGAGGTGTGCCTGGGAGTGTGGGCGGTGTGCCTGGGAGTGTCACAGGTGTGCCTGGGAGGTGTCAGGGTGTACCAGGAAGTTCAGAGGGTACCTGGGGTGTCTGAGGTGTTCCTGGCAGTGTCAGAGGTGTGCCTGGGGTGTCAGAGGTGTACCTGGGAGTGTCAGCTGTGTACCTGAGTGTCGGATGTGTGCCTGGGTGTCAGGTGTGGAGTGTCAGTTGTGCCTGGGAGTGTGAGCGGTGTGCCTGGAGTGTCTGGTGTGCCTGGGGAGTGTCAGAGGTGTGCCTGGGGTGTCAGGGGTGCTTGGGGAGTGTCTGGGTGCATGGGAGTGTCTGAGGTGAACCTGGGAGTGTCAGAGGTGTGCCTGGGGTGTCAGAGGTGTACCTGGTGTCTGGTGTCCTGGGAGTCAGGTGTTCCTGGAGTGTCAGGTGTGCCTGGGGTGTCTGAGGTGTGCAGTGTCGGAGGTGTGTCAGAGGTGTCAGAGGTATGCCTGGGAATGTCAGTGGTGCCTGGGGTGTCTAGGACCTGGGGTGTCAGAGGGTGTGCCTGGGGTGTCAGAGGTGTGCCTGGTGGTGTGTGCCTGGGAGTGTCGGAGGTGTACCTGGGAGTGTCGGAGGTTTACCTGGGAGTGTCTGAGTGTACTGGGGTGTGAAGTGTGCCTGGGAGTGTCAGAGATGCTTGGGAGTGTCACAGGTGCACCTGGGAGTGTCTGAGGTGTGCCTGGGCGAGTCTGAGCTGTACTGGGTGTCGGTGTGCCTGGGAGTTGTCGGAGGTGTTCTGGGGTGTCACAGGTGGCCTGAATTGATAGAGGTGTGCCTGGAGTGTCAGAGGTGTACCTGGGAATGTCTCAGGTGTGCCTGGGAGTGTCGGAGGTGTTCATGGGAGTGTCACAGGGTGTGCCTGGGAGTCAGTGTGCCTGGGGTGCCTGACTTGTACATGGAGTGTCAGGGGTGTATCTGGCAGTGTGCGGTGCACCTGGGGTGTGCGGTGTGCCTGGGGAGTGTCAGAGGGTGTGCCTGGGGTGTCAGAGGTGCACTTGGAAGTGTCTGGGTGCACCTGGGTGTCTGAGGTGTGCCTGGGGTGTCTGAGGCTGTGCATGGGGTGGTGAGGTGTGCTTGGCAGTGTCTGGGGTGTACCTGGCAGTGTCAGCGGTGTGCCTGTGTCAGCGGTGTGCCTGGGGTGTCAGAGGTGTGCCTGGGGAGTGTCAGACGTGTTCCTGAGAGTGTCGGAGGTACCTGGGAGCGTCAAAGGAGTACCTGGTAGTGTCAGAGGTGTACCTGGTGAGTGTGTTGGTGTACCTGGGAGTGTCAGAGGTGTACCTGGGGTTGTCAGTGGTGTGCCTGGGGTGTCAAGTGTGCCTGGGAGTGTCAGGTGTGCACCTGGAGTGTCGGAGGTGTTCCTGGGAGTGCCTGGTGTACCTGGGTGTGTCAGAGGTGTACCTGGGAGTGTCAGAGGTGTACCGGAATGTCTCAGGTGTGCCTGGGAGTGTCTGAGGTGTACCTGGAAGTGCCTGACTTGTGCATGGAGTGTCAGAGGGTGTATCTGGCAGTGTCAGCAGTGGCTGGGGAGTGTCAGCGGTGTACCTGGTGTCAGAGGTGTGCCTGGGAGTGTCAGGAGTGCACTTGGAGTGTCACAGGGTGCACCTGGGGGTGTCTGAGGTGTGCCTGGGGTGTCTGGGCTGTGCATGGGGTGAGTGGGGTGTATCTGGCAGTGTCTGGGGTGCCTGGGTGTGTGTACCTGGGGTGTCAGCGGTGTGCCTGGGGTCAGGGTGTGCCTGGGGTGTCAGACGTGTTCCTGGAGTGTCAGTGCCTGGGGCGTCAAGGAGTGCCTGGGGTGTCAGGTGTGCCTGGTATTGTCAGTGGTGTACCTGGGGTGTCAGAGGTGTACCTGGGGTTGTCATTGTGTGCCTGGGGTGTCAGAGGTGTGCCTGGTTTGTCAGAGGAGTACCTGGGAGTGTCAGAGGGTACCTGGGAGTGTCTGGGGTGTGCCTCAGGTGTCTGGTGTACCTGGGAGTGTCAGAGGTGTGCCTGGGGTGTGAGAAATGTACCTGGGGAGTGTCGGAGGTGTACCTGGGAGTGTCAGGTGCACCTGGGTGTCAGAGGTGTGCCTTGGAGTGTGAGAGGTGTACCTGGGTGTGTGGGGAGGTGTGCCTGGGAGTGTCTGAGGTGTGCCTGGGCGTTTCAGAGGTGTGTGCCTGGGGAGTGTCAGAGATGCACGGGGTGTCACAGGTGCACCTGGGAGATGTCAGAGGTGTGCCTGGGAGTGTCAGAGGTGTGCCTGGGAATGCTCAGGTGTGCCTGGGAGTGTCGGAGGTGTTCCTGGGGAATGTCACAGGTGTGCCTGGGAGTGTCAGAGGTGTACCTGGGGTGTCAGAGGGTGTGCCTGGGAATGTCTGAGGTGTGCCTGGAAGTGCCTGGGGTGTGCATGGGTGTCAGAGGTGTTCTGGCAGTGTCAGCGGTGTACCTGGGATTGGCTGAGGTGTAACTGGGAGTGTCAAGGTGTGCCTGGGGTGTCAGGGTGTGCCTGGAGTGTCAAGGTGTGCCTGGGGAGTGTGAGAAGTGTGCCTGGGAGTGTCGGAGGTGTGCCTGGGAGTGTCGGAGGTGTACCTGGGAGTGTCAGAGGTGTACCTTGGGGTGTCAGAGGTGTGCCTGGGGTGTGGGCGGTGTGCCTGGGGTGTCAGAGGTGTGCCTGGGGAGTGTCAGAGGTGTACCAGGGAAGGTCAGAGGTACCTAGGATGTCTGAGTGTTCCTGGCAGTGTCAGAGGTGTACCTGGGGTGTCAGAGGTGTGCCTGGAGTGTCAGATGTGTGCCTGGGGTGTCGGAGGTGTGCGTGGGAGTGTCAGCGGTGTGCCTTGGAGTGTCAGAGGTGTACCTGGGAGTGTGAGCGGTGTGCCTGGGGGTGTCTGGGGTGTACCTGGAGTGTCAGAGGTGTGCCTGGGGTGTCAGAGGTGCACTTGGGAGTGTCAGGTGCACATGGGGGTGTCTGAGGTGTGCCTGGGAGTGTCAGAGGTGTGCCTGGGGTGTCAGAGGTGTGCCTGGGAATGTCTGGGGTGTGCCTGGGGAGTGTCGGGAGGTGTTCCTGGGAGTGTCACAGGTGTGCCTGGGAGTGTCTGAGGTGTGCCTGGCAGTGTCGGAGGTGTGCCAGGAGTGTCAGAGGTGTGCCTGGGAATGTCAGTGGAGTGCCTGGGGTGTAAGGTGTGCTTGGGGTGTCAGAGGTGTACCTGGGGTGTCAGAGGTGTGCCTGGGGTGTGAGAGGTGTGCCTGGGGTGTGCCTGGGGTGTCAGGTGTACCTGGGAGTGTCAGAGGTGTACCTTTAGTGTCAGAGGTGTAACTGGGGGTGTGAGGTTTTAACTGGGGTGTCTGAGGTGTGCCTGGGGAGTGTCAGAGGTGTGCCTGGGAGTGTCAGAGATGCACTTGGGAGTGTCAGCAGTGCATGGGTGTCTGGGGTGTGCCTGTGCGTGTCTGGGCTGTGCCTGGGGTGTCAGAGGTGTGCCTGGGTGTCAGGTGTTCTGGGGTGTCCTGGGGTGTCCCTGGGGAATGCCTGGGGTGTCAGAGGTACCTGGGGAATGTCTGGTGTGCCTGGGAGTGTCGGAGGGTGTTCTGGGAGTGTCACAGGTGTGCCTGGGGAGTGTCAGAGGTGTGCCTGGGGTGTCAGAGGTGTGCCTGGGGTGTCTGGTGTGCCTGGGGTGCCTGAGGTGTACATGGGTGTCAGAGGTGTATCTGGCAGTGTCAGCGGTGTGCCTGGGAGTGTCAGCGGTGTATCTGGGGTGTCAGAGGTGTGCCTGGGAGTGTCAGAGGTGCACTTGGAGTGTCAGGGTGCCTGGGGTGTCTGAGGTGTGCCTGGGGTGTCTGAGCTGTACATGGGGTGGTGGGGTGTGCCTGGCAGTGTCTGGGGTGTACCTGGCAGTGTTGGCGGTGTGCCTGGGAGTGTCAGGCGGGGTACCTGGGGTGTCAAGTGTACCTGGGAGTGTCAGACGTGTTCCTGAGAGTGTCAGGTACCTGGGAGCGTCAAGGGTACCTGGGGTGTCAGAGGTGTACCTGGGAGTTGTCATTGGTGTAACTGGGGTTGTCAGAGGTGTGCCTGGGTGTGTCGAAGTGCCTGGGGTGTCAGAGGTACCTGGGGAGTGTCAGGGGTGTGCCTCAGGTGTCTGGGGTGTTCCTGGGAGTGTCACAGGTGTACCTGGGAGTGTCAGAGGTGTACCTGGGGTTGTCATTGGTGTAACTGGGTGTCAGAGGTGTGCCTGGGTGTGTCAGAGAGTACCTGGGGTGTCAGAAGAGTACCTGGGAGTGTCTGAGGTGTGCCTCAGGTGTCTGAGGTGTGCCTCAGGTGTCTGAGGTGTGCCTGGGAGTATCAAGGTGTACCTGGGAGTGTCAGAGGTGTGCCTGGGGTGTCAGAGGTGTGCCAAGTGTCAGTGGAGTACCTGGGAGTGTCAAATGTGCACCTGGGTATCGGTGTACATGGGAATATCGGAGGTGTGCCTGGGGTGCAGAGGTGTGCCTGGGAGTGTCGGAGGTGTGCCTGGGGTGTCACAGGTGTGCCTGGGGTGTCTGAGGTGTGCCTGGGGAGTGTCAAGGTGTACCTGGGGTGTCAAATGTGTGCATGGGAGGATCGGAGGTGTACCTGGGAATATCGAGAGTGTACCTGGGAGTGCCAGAGGTGTGCCTGGAGTGTCAGGAGGTGTGCCTGGGAGTGTCACAGGTGTGCGTGGGAGTGTCTGAGGTGTGCCTGGGAGTGTCAAGGTGTGCCTGGGGTGTCGGAGGTGTGCCTGGGAGTGTCAGAGGTGTGCCTTGGAGTGTGAGAAGTGTGCCTGGGACTGTCGGAGGTGTACCTGGGGTGTGGGGGTGTGCCTGGGAGTGTCAGAGGTGTGCCTTGGAGTGTCAGGGTGTGCCTGAGAGTGTGAGCAGGTGTGCCTGGGGTGTCTGGGGTGTGCACTGGAGTGTCAGAGGTGTGCCTGGGAGTGTCAGAGGTGCACTTGGGAGTGTCAGAGGTGCACCTGGGGTGTCAGAGGTGTACCTGGGGTGTCAGAGGTGTGCCTGGGGTGTCAGGGTGTACCTGAGGAGTGTCAGCGGTGTACCTGGGTGTCAGCGGTGTATTTAGGAGTTCATGTGTGGTGTACCTGAAAGTGTCAGGGGTACCTGGAAGTGTCAGAGGTGTACCTGGGAGTGTCATTGGTGTACCTGGGATTGTCAGGTGTACCTGGGAGTGTCAGATGTGTACCTGGGGTGTCAGGTGTACCTGGGTGTCAGAGGTGTACCTTGGAGTGTCAGAGGTGTGCCTGGGAGTGTCAGGGTGTGCCTGGGAGTGTCAAGGTGTGCCTGGGGTGTCAGAGGTGGCCCTGGGGTGTCAGAGGGTGTCACAGAGTGTGAGAAGTGTGCCTGGAGTGTGGTGCTGGGGTGTCGGAGGTTGCCTGGGAGTGTCAGAGGGTGTACCTGGGGTGTCAGAGGTGTGCCTGGGGTGTGGCGGTGTGCCTGGGAGTGTCCAGGGTGTGCCTGGGAGTGTCAGAGGTGTGCCAGGGAAGGTCAGAGGTACCTAGGAGTGTCTGGTGTTCCTGGCAGTGTCAGAGGTGTGCCTGGGGGTGTCAGAGGTGTGCCTGGGAGTGTCAGATGTGTGCCTGGGAGTGTCAGGTGTGCGTGGGGTGTCAGCGGTGTGCCGGAGTGTCAGAGGTGTGCCTGGGAGTGTGGCGGTGTGCCTGGGGTGTCTGGTGTGCCTGGGGTGAAGGTGTGCCTGGGTGTCAGAGGTGCGCGGGGTGTCGGTGCACTGGGGAGTGTCTGGGGTGCTGCAAGTGTCAGAGGTGTGCCTGGGAGTGTCAGAGGTGTGCCTGGGAATGTCTGAGGTGTGCCTGGGAGTGTCGGAGGTGTTCTGGGAGTGTCACAGGTGTGCCTGGGAGTGTCTGAGGTGTGCCTGGCAGTGTCAGTGTGCCAAGGAGTGTCAGAGGTGTGCCTGGGAATGTCAGTGGAGTACCTGGGGTCAAGGTGTGCTTGGGGTGTCAGAGGTGTGCCTGGGGTGTCAGAGGTGTGCCTGGGTGTGTGAGATGTGCCTGGGGGTGTCGGAGGTGTGCCTGGGGGTGTCGGAGGTGTGCCTGGGAGTGTCAGAGGTGTGCCTTTGGTGTCAGAGGGTGTGCCTGGGTGTGTGAGAGGTTTGTGGGGTGTCTGAGGTGTGCCTGGAGTGTCAGAGGTGTGCCTGGGGTGTCAGAGATGCACTTGGAGTGTCACAGGTGCACATGGGAGTGTCTGAGGTGTGCCTGGGCGTGTCTGGAGCTGTACCTGGGATGTCAGAGGTGTGCCTGGAGGTGTCGGAGGTGTTCCTCAGGTGTCTGGGTGTGCCTGGGGAATGTCAGAGGTGTGCCTGGGGTGTCAGAGGGTACCTGGGAATGTCTCAGGTGTGCCTGGGGAGTGTCGGAGGTGTTCTGGGGAGTGTCACAGGTGCCTGGGAGTGTCAGAGGTGTGCCCTGGGAGTGTCAGAGGTGTGCCTGGGGAATGTCTGGGGTGTACCTGGAAGTGCCTGGGGTGTGCATGGGTGTCAGGGGTGTATCTGGCAGTGTCAGCGGTGTGCCGGAGTGTCAGCGGTGTATCTGGGAGTGTCAGAGGTGTGCCTGGGGAGTGTCAGAGGTGCACTTGGGGTGTCACAGGTGCACCTGGGGGTCTGGGGTGTTCCTGGGGTGTCTGAGGCTGTACATGGGGTGGTGGGGTGTGCCTGGCAGTGTCTGGGGGGTGTGCCTGGCAGTGTTGGCGGTGTGCCTGGGGTGTCAGCGACCTTGGAGTGTCAGAAGTGTACCTGGGAGTGTCAGACGTGTTCCTGAGAGGTGTCGGAGGTGCCTGGGAGCGTCAAGGGGTACCTGGGAGTGTCAGAGGTGTACCTGGGAGTTGTCATTGGTGTAACTGGGAGTGTCAGAGGTGTGCCTGGGTGTGTCAGAGGGTACCTGGGGTGTCAGAGGGTACCGAGTGTCTGGGTGTACCTCAGGTGTCTGAGGTGTTCCTGGGAGTGTCACAGGTGTACCTGGGAGTGTCAGAGGTGTACCTGGGAGTTGTCATTGGTGTGCTGGAGTGTCAGAGGTGTGCCTGGGTGTGTCAGAGGTACCTGGGGTGTCAAAGGTCCTGGGGTGTCTGGGTGTGCCTCAGGTGTCTGGTGTACCTCGGGTGTCTGAGGTGTACCTGGGGAGTATCAAAGGTGTACCTGGGGTGTCAGAGGTGTACCTGGAGTGTCAGAGGTGTACCAGAGGTGTCAGTGGGTACGCCTGGAGTGTCAAATGTGCCTGGGAGTATCGGAGGTGTACATGGGAATATCGGAGGTGTGCCTGAGTGCCAGAGGTGAACCTGGGGAGTGTCGGAGGTGTGCCTGGGAGTGTCCAGGTGTGCCTGGAGTGTCTGAGGTGTGCCTGGGGAGTGTCAAGGTGTGCCTGGGAGTGTCAAATGTGCGCATGGGAGGATCGGAGGTGTACCTGGGAATATCGGAGGTGTACCTGGGAGTGCCAGAAGTGTACCTGGGAGTGTCGGAGGTGTACCTGGAGTGTCACAGGTGTGCTGGGGTGTCTGGTGCCTGGGGAGTGTCAAGGTGTGCCTGGGGTGTCGGAGGTGGCACTTGGAGTGTCAGAGGTGTGCCTGGGTGTGGTGTGCCTGGGACTGTCGGAGGTGTGCCTGGGGTGTCGGGTGGCTGGGGTGTCAGAGATGCTTGGGGTGTGCCTGGGGTGTCTGAGGGTGGCGCTGGGGTGTCTGAGGCTGTACCTGGGAGTGTCAGAGGTGTGCCTGGGAGTGTCGGAGGTGTTCCAGGAGTGTCAGAGGTGTACCTGGGAGTGTCTGGTGTGCCTGGGAGTGTCAGAGGTGTGCCTGGGGTGTCAGAGGTGTACCTGGGAATGTCTGGTGTGCCTGGAAGTGCCTGAAGTGTACATGGTGTGTCAGGGGTGTATCTGGCAGTGTCAGCGGTGTACCTGGGGTGTCTGGGGGTGCCTGGGAGTGTCAGAGGTGTGTACCTGGGGAGTGTCAGAGGTGTACCCTGGGAGTGTCAGAGGTGTGCCTGGGTGTGAAGTGTACCTGGGGTGTCAGGTGTGCCTGGGGTGTCGGGTGTGCCTGGGGTGTCAGAGGTGTACCTTGGGTGTCAGAGGGTTGCCTGGGGTGTGAGCGGTGTACAGGTGTCTGGGTGTGCCTGGAGTGTCAGGGGTGTACCAGGGAAGTTCAGAGGAGTGCCTAGGAGTGTCTGGGGTTTACTGGCAGTGTCAGAGGTGTACCTGGGAGTTGTCATTGGTGTAACTGGAGTGTCAGAGGTGTACCTGGGTGTGTCAGAGGAGGTACCTGGGAGTGTCAGAAGGTACCTGGGAGTGTCTGGGGTGTACCTCGGAGTGTCTGGGGTGGCCTCAGGTGTCCTGAGGTGTGCCTGGGGTGTCAAGGGGTGCCTGGGGTGTGGGGTGTGCCTGGGTGTCAGAGGTGTGCCAGAGGTGTCAATGGGTACAGGGGTGTCAAATGTGCCTGTATCAGTGTGCATGGGAATATCGGAGGTGGCCTGGGGTGCCAGAGGTGTGCCTGGGGTGTCGGAGGTGTGCCTGGGAGTGTCACAGGTGTGCCTGGGGAGTGTCTGAGGTGTGGGGTGTCAAAGGTGTGCCTGGGGGTGTCAAATGTGCACATGGGGGATCGGAGGTGTGCCTGGGGAATGTCAGGTGTGCCTGGGGTGTCAGAGTGTGCCTGGGGTGTCGGAGGTGTGCCTGGGGTGTGCAGTTGTGCATGGGGTGTGCAGGGTGTGCCTGGGGTGTCAGGTGTGCCTGGGAGTGTCAGGTGTGCCTGGGGTGTCAGGGTGTGCCTGGAGGTGTGAGAAGGTGCCTGGGACTGTCGGAGGTGTGCCTGGGGTGTCGGAGGAGGTGTACCTGGGGAGTGTCAGGGTGTGCCTTGGGTGTCAGAGGTGTGCCTGGGGGTGTGAGCTGGTGTGCCTGGAGTGTCTGGGGTGGCCCTGGGGTGTCAGAGGTGTGCCTGGGGTGGAGGTGCAGCTGGGGGTGTCAGGGTGCCTGGGGTGTCAGAGGTGTGCCTGGGAGTGTCAGAGGTGTGCCTGGGAGTGTCAGGGTGTACCTGAGGTGTCAGCGGTGTTCCTGGGTGTGTCAGGGTGTGCCTAGGAGTGTCATTGGGGTACCTGGGAGTGTCAGGGGTGTGCCTGGGATTGTCGGAGTGTACCTGGGGTGTCAGATGTGTGTACCTGGGAGTGTCGGAGGTGTACCTGGGAGTGTCAGAGGGTGTACCTTGGGTGTCAGAGGTGTGCCTGGGGTGTGGGCGGTGTGCCTGGGGAGTGTCTGAGGTGTGCAGAGTGTCAGAGGTGTGCCTGGGAGTGTCAGTGGTGCATGGGGAGTGTCTGAGGTGCTGGGGGATGTCTGAGGTGGCCTGGGGTGTCAGAGGTGTGCCTGGGAGTGTCAGAGGTGTGCCTGGGAGTGTCTGGGGTGTGCCTGGGGTGTGAGCGGTGTGGCTGGGGTGTCAGAGGTGTACCTGGGACTGTCAGAGTGTGCCAGGGGTGAGAGGTACCTGGTGTCTGAGGTGTTCCTGGCAGTGTCAGAGGTGTACCTGGGGGGTGTCAGGGGTGTACCTGGGAGTGTCAGATAATGCCTGGGGTGTCAGGGAGGTGTGCAAGGAGTGTCAGAGGTGTGCCTGGGGAGTGTCAGAGGTGTACCTGGGAATGTCTGAGGTGTACCTGGGGTGTCAGAGGTGTTCCTGGGAGTGTCACAGGTGTACCTGGGGAGTGTCTGAGGTGTGCCTGGGCAGTGTCAGGTGTGCAAGGAGTGTGAGGTGTACCTGGGAATGTCAGTGGAGTACCTGGGGTGTCAAGGTGTACTTGGGGAGTGTCAGAGGTGTGCAGGGGTGTCAGAGGTGTACCGGAGTGTGAGAGTGTGCCTGGGGAGTGTCGGAGGTGTGCCTGGGAGTGTCGGAGGTGTACCTGGGAGTGTCAGAGGTGTGCCTTTAGTGTCAGAGGTGTACCTGGGTGTGAGAGGTTTACCTGGGAGTGTCTGAGGTACCTGGGAGTGTCAGAGGTGTGCCTGGGAGTGTCAGAGATGCACTTGGGAGTGTCAGAGGTGCACATGGGAGTGTCTGAGGTGTACCTGGCGTGTCTGAGGTGTACCTGGGAGTGTCAGAGGTGTGCCTGGAATGTCTGAGGTGTACCTGGGAGTGTGAGGTGTAACTGGGAGTGTCAGAGGTGTACCTGGGAGTGTGAGCGGTGTACCTGAGTGTCTGAGGTACCTGGGAGTGTCAGAGGTGTGCCTGGTAGTGTCAGAGGTGCACATGGAGTGTCACAGGTGCCCTGGGAGTGTCAGAGGTGTACCTGGGAGTGTCAGAGGAGTACCTGGGAATGTCTGAGGTGTACCTGGGAGTGTCGGAGGTGTTCCTGGGAGTGTCACAGGTGTACCTGGGAGGTCAGGTGTACCTGGGAGTGTCAGAGGTGTACCTGGGAATGTCTGGAGGTGTACCTGGAAGTGCCTGAGGTGTACATGGAGTGTCAGAGGTGTATCTGGCAGTGTCAGGGGTGTACCTGGGAGTGTCAGCGGTGTATCTGGGAGTGTCAGGAGGTGTGCCTGGGAGTGTCAGAGGTGCACTTGGAGTGTCACAGGTGCACCTGGGAGTGTCTGAGGTGTACCTGGGAGTGTCTGAGCTGTACATGGGAGTGAGTGAGGTGTACCTGGCAGTGTCTGAGGTGTACCTGGCAGTGTTAGCGGTGTACCTGGGAGTGTCAGCGGTGCTGGGAGTGTCAGAAGTGTACCTGGGTGTGTCAGACGTGTTCCTGAGACGGAGGAGTACCTGGAGCGTCAAAGGAGTACCTGGGAGTGTCAGAGGTGTACCTGGGAGTTGGTCATTGGTGTACTTGGGAGTGTCAGAGGTGTACCTGGGTGTGTCAGGAGGAGTGCCTGGGAGTGTCAGAGGAGTACCTGGGAGGTCAGAGGTGTACCTGGGAGTTGTCATTGGTAACTGGGAGGTCGAGGTGTACCTGGGTGTGTCAGAGGAGTACCTGAGTGTCTGGAGGTGTACCTCGGAGTGTCTGAGGTGTACCTCGGAGGTCTGAGGTGTACCTGGGAGTATCAAAGGTGTACCTGGGAGTGTCAGAGGTGTACCTGGGAGTCAGAGGTGTACCAGAGAGGTCAGTGGAGTACCTGGAGTGTCAAAATGTGCACCTGGGAGTATCGAGGTGTACATGGGAATATCGGAGGTGTACCTGGGAGGTCAGGAGGTGTACCTGTTAGTGTCATTGGTGTACCCTGGAGTGTCAGAGGTGTATCTAGTGTCAGAGGTGTACCAGGAGGTCAGACGAGTACCTGGGAGTATCGGAGGTGTACCTGGGAGTATCGGGAGGTGTACCTGGAAGTATCGGAGGTGTACCTGGGAGTATCAGAGGTGTACCTGGGAGTGTCAGAGGTGTACCTGGGTGTGTCAGTGGAGTACCTGGGAGTGACAAATGTGCACCTGGGAGTATCGGAGGTGTACCTGGGAGTGTCAGAGGTGTACCTGGGAGTATCTGAGGTGTGCCTGGGAGTGTCAGGATGCACTTGGGAGTATCACATGTGCACCTGGGAGTGTCTGAGGTGCATCTGGGCGTGTCTGAGCTGTACCTGGGAGTGTCAGAGGTGTGCCTGGGGAGGCCAGAGGGTGCACCTGGGAGTGTCAGAGGTGTACCTGGGGTGTCAGCGGTGTACCTGGTGTGTCGGCTGTGTATCTGGGAGTGTCATTGGTGTACCTGAAAGTGTCAGGGGTGTACCTGGAAGTGTCAGAGGTGTACCTGGGGTGTGCATTGGTGTACCTGGGGTGTCAGAGGTGTACCAGGGGTGTCAGTGGTGTACCTGGGAGTAACATTGGTTTACCTGGAGTGTCAGGGGTGTACCTGGAAGTGTCAGAGGTGTACCTGGGGGTGTCTGAGGTGTACCTGGGATTGTCAGGGGTGTAACTGGGAGTGTCAGGGGTGTGACTGGCAGTGACAGCGGTGTACCTAGGAGTGTCAGAGGTGTACCTGGGAGTGTCAGAGGTGTACCTGGGAATGTCTGAGGTGTACCTAGAAGTGTCTGAGGTGTGCATGGAGTGTCAGAGGTGTATCTGGGTGTCAGCGGTGTGCCTGGGAGTGCAAGCGGTGTACCTGGGAGTGTCAGAGGTGTGCGCTAGTGTCAGAGGTGCTGGAGTGTCACAGGTGCAGGAGTGTCTGAGGTGTACCTGGAAGTGTCTGAGCTGTTCCTGGGGTGAGTGACGTGTACCTGGCAGTGTGGATGTACCTGGCAGTGTCAGCGGTGTACCTGGGAGTGTCAGCGTGTGCCTGGGAGTGTCAGAGGTGTACCTGGGAGTGTCAGACGTGTTCCTGGGAGTGTCGGAGGAGTACCTGGGAGCGTCAAAGGTACCTGGGAGTGCAAGAGTGTACCTGGTGACTTCAGCGGTGTACCTGGGAGTGTGCAGAGGGCCTGGGAGTATCAGAGGTGTACCTGGGATTGTCAGGGTGTACCAGGGAGTGTCAGAGGTACCTGGGAGCATCGGAGGTGTACCTGGGAGTGTCAGAGGTGTACCTAGTGTCAGAGGAGTACCTGGGTGTGTCAGAGGTGTACCTGGGAGTGTCAGAGGGTACCTAGGGGTATCACATGAGTGCCTCGGAGTGTCAGGGTGTACCTGGGAATGTCAGAGGTGTGCCTGGGAGTGTTAGAGGTGTACCTGGGAGTGTGAGAGATGTACCTGGGAGTGTCAAGGTGTGCCTGGGAGTGTGAGGGATGTACCTGGGATGTCTCAGGTGTGCCTGGGAGTGTCTGAGGTGTACCTGGGAGTGTCAGTGGTGTACCTGGGAGTGTCATTGGTGTACCTGGAAGTGTCAGGGGTGTGCCTGGAAGTGTCAGAGGTGTACCTGGGAGTGTCTGAGGTGTACCAGGGATTTTCAGGGGTGTGACTGGGAGTGTCAGGGGTGTGCCTGGCAGTGACAGCGGTGTGCCTGGGAGTGTCAGAGGTGTGCCTGGGAGTGTCAGACGTGTGCCTGGGAATGTCTGAGGTGTACCTGGGTGTCTGAGGTGTGTGGGTGTCAGAGGTGTATCTGGCAGTGTCAGCGGTGTACCTGGGAGTGTCAGCGGTGTGCCTGGGAGTGTCAGAGGTGTGCCTGGGTGTCAGAGGTGCTTTGGTGTCACAGGTGCACCTGGGGAGTGTCTGGTGTACCTGGGGGTGTCTGAGCTGTTCCTGGAAGTGAGTGAGGTGTGCCTGGCAGTGTCTGAGGTGTGCCTGGCAGTATCAGCGGTGTACCAGGAGTGTCAGCGGTGTGCCTGGGAATGTCAGAGGTGTACCTGGGGTGTCAGACGTGTTCCTGGGGTGCGGAGGTACCTGGGGAGCGTCAATGGTGTCAGAGGTGTACCTGGTAGTGTCAGTGGTGTGCCTGGGAGTGTCAGAGGTGTATCTGGGAGTGTTGGTGTGCCTGGGGAGTGTCAGAGGTGTGCCTGGGGTATCAGAGGTGTGCCTGGGATTGTCAGAGGTGTACCGGGGTATCAGAGGAGTACCTGGAGTATCGGAGGTGTACCTGGGGTATCGGAGGTGTGCCTGGGGTGTCAGAGGTGTACCTGGAGTGTCAGGGTGTACCAGGGGTGTCAGAGGTGAACCAGGGAGTGTCTGAGGTATACCTGGGAGTATCGGAGGTGTACCTGGAAGTATCGGGGTGTACCTGGGAGTATCGGAGGTGTTCCTGGAAGTATCGGAGGTGTATCTGGGAGTGTCAGAGGTGTGCCTGGGAGTGTCAGAGGTGGCACAAGAGTGTCAGTGGAGTACCTGGGAGTGTCAAATGTGCCTGGGAGTATCGGAGGTGTGCCTGGGAATTTCAGGTGTGCTTGGGAGTGCCAGAGGTGTGCCTGGGAGTGTCGGAGGTGTACTAGGAGTGTCTGGAGTACTGGGGTGTCAGAGGTGTACCTGGGAGTGTCAGATGTGTGCCTGGGAGTGTCGGAGGTGTGCTTGGGAGTCTCAGAGGTGTGCCTGGGGAGTGTTGGGGTGTTCCTAGTGTCGGAGGTGCCTGGCAGCGTCAAGGAGTACCTGGGAGTCAGAGGTGTACCTGGTAGTGTCAGTGGTGTGACCTGGGGAGTGTCAGAGTTGTACCTGGGATTGTGATTGGTGTACCTGGGGTTTCAGAGGTGTGCCTGGGGTGTCAGAGGTGCCTGGGGAGTGTCGAGGTGTGCCTGGGGGAGTGTCAGTGCACTGGAGTGTCACAGGTGCACCTGGGAGTGTCTGAGGTGTACCTGGGAGTGTCTGAGGTGTGTGTACTGGGATTGTGATTGGTGTGCCTGGGAGTTTCAGAGGTGTACCAGGGAGTCTCAGAGGAGTACCTGGGATTATGATTGGTGTACCTGGCAGTTTCAGAGGTGTGCCTGGGAGTGTTGGAGGTGTACTTGGGAGTCTCAGGAGTACCTACGAGTGTCAGGGGTGTACCTGGGAGTGTTGGAGGTGTGCTTGGGAGAATCAGAGTGTGCCTGGGAGTGTCAGAGGTGTTCCTGGGAGTGTCGGAGGTACCTGGCAGCGTCCAAGGTACCTGGGAGTGTCAGAGGTACCTGGGAGTGTCAGAGGAGAACCTGGGAGTGTCAGGGGTGTGCCTGGGAATGTCAGGGGTTTACCTGGGACATGAGGTGAACCTGGGAGTGTGCAGGAGATGTACCTGGGAGTGTCTGAGGTGTGCCTGGGAGTGTTTGAGGTGTACCTCAGGTGTCTGAGGTGTGCCTGGGAGTGTCATGGGAGAACCAGGGGAGTGTGAGGTGTACCTGGGGAGTGCAGAGGTGTACCAGGGATTTCAGAGGTACCTAGGTGTCAGAGGTGTACCTGGGAGTGTCTGAGGTGTACTTGGGAGAGTCAGTGGTGTACCTGGGAGTGTCAGAGGTGTGCCTGGGAGTGTCAGAGGTGTACCAGGGAATGTCAGAGGTGATCCAGGGCGTGTGAGGTGAACCAGGGGTGTCTGAGGTGTACCTGGGAGTATCAGGTGTAACTGGGAGTGTCATTGGTGTACCTGGGAGTGTCAGAGGTGTACCTGGAAGTGTCAGGCGTGTACCTGGAAGTGTCAGAGGGTGTACCTGGGAGTGCCTGATGTGTGCCTGGATGTCAGAGGTGTACCAGGGGTGTCAGGTGTGTGCCTGGGGAGTGACTGCTGGTGTGCCTGGGGAGTGTCAGAGGTGTGCCTGGGAGGGTCTGAGGTGTGCCTGGGGTGTCTGAGGTGTGCCTGGCAGTGTCTGAGGTGTGCATGGAGTATCAGAGGTGTATATGGCAGTGTCAGCGGTGTGCCTGGGAGTGTCAGCGTGTACCTGCAGTGTCAGAGGTGTGCCTGGGGTGTCAGGGTGTTCCTGGGAGTGTCGGAGGAGTGCCTGGCAGCATCAAGGAGTACCTTGGAGTGTCAGAGGTGTGCCTAGTAGTGTCAGTGGATCCTGGGAGTGTCAGAGGTGTACCTGGGAGTGTCAGAGGTGTATCTGGAAGTGTCAGAGGTGTGCCTGGGGTGCCAGAGGTGTACATGGGAGTGTCTGAGGTGTACCTGTGCATTGTTTGGGGTGCATTGGGAGTGTCAGGGGTGTACCTGGGAGTGACAGCGGTGTGCCTGGGAGTGTCAGAGGTGGACCTGGGAGTGTCAGAAGTGTGCCTGGGAATGTCTGAGGTGTGCCTGGAAGTGTCTGGGGTGTACATGGAGTGTCAGAGGTGTATCTGGCAGTGTCAGCGGTGTACCTGGGAGTGTCAGCGGTGTATCTGGGAGTGTCAGAGGTGTGCCTGGGAGTTTCAGAGGTGCACTTGGGGAGTGTCACAGGTGCACCTGGGAGTGTCTGAGGTGTGCCTAGGGTGTCTGAGGCTGTGCCTGGGGTGGTGAGGTGTGCCTGGCAGTGTGTGATGTGTGCCTGGCAGTGTCAGCGGTGTGCCTGGGAGTGTCAGCGGTGTGCCTGGGAGTGTCAGAGGTGTACCTGGGAGTGTCAGGGTGTTCTGGGGTGTCGGAGGAGTACCTCAGGCGTCAAAGGAGTACCTGGGAGTGTCAGAGGTGTACCTGAGTGTCATTGGTGAACCTGGAAGTGTCAGGGGTGTACCTGGAGTGTCAGAGGTGTACCTGAGTGTGTCATTGGTGTACCTGGGAGTGTCAGAGGTGTACCAGGGAGTGTCAGTGGTGTACCTGGGAGTGTCATTGGTGTGCCTGGGAGTGTCAGAGATGTACCTGGGATTGTCTGAGGTGTGCCTGGGATTGTTGGTGTACCTGGAAGTGTCAGGAGGGTGTCTGGGAGTGTCAGGGTTGGGGTGCAGTGGTGTGGTGTACCTGTGTTGAGGTCCTGGGAGGTGGGCTGGAGGAGGTGTGCCTGGGATTGTCTGGTGTACCTGGGATTGTTAGAGGTGTACCTGGAAGTGTCAAGGGTGTAACTGGGGTGTCAGGGTGTACCTGGAGTGACAGCGGTGTACCTGGGAATGTCAGAGGTGTGCCTGGGAGTGTCTGAGGTGTGCCTGGGAAGGTCTGAGGTATACCTGGAAGTGTCTGAGGTGTACATGGAATGTCAGAGGTGTATTGCATTGTCAGCGGTGTACCTGGGAGTGTGAGAGGTGTCCTGGTAGTGTCAGAGGTGTACCTAGGAGCGTCAGAGGTGTTCCTGATAGTGTCAGAGGTGTACCTGGGAGTGTCAGAGGTGTACCTGGGAGTGTCATTGGTGTACCTGGGATTGTCAGAGGTGTGCCAGGTGTCAGTGGTGTGCCTGGGAGTGTCATTGGTGTACCTGGGAGTGTCAGAGGTGTACCTGGAAGTGTCAGGGGTGTACCTGTGGTGTCAGGGGTGTACCTGGAAGTGTCAGAGGTGTGCCTGGGGTGTCTGAGGTGTACCTGGGATTGTCAGAGTGTGCCTGGGAGTGTCAGAGGTGTACCTGGGAGTGTCAGAGGTGTATCTGGAAGTGTCAGAGGTGTCCTGGGAGTATCAGAGGTGTACCTGGGTGTGTCAGAGTGTACCTGGGAGTGTCAGAGGTGTTCCTGGGTGTGTCAGAGGAGTACCTGGGAGTGTCTGGGGTGTACCTCAGAGTGTCTGAGGTGTACCTCAGGTGTCTGACGTGTACCTGGGAGTTTCAGAGGTGCCTAGGAGTGTCAGGGGTGTACCTGGGACTGTTGGAGGTGCACCTGGGAGTGTCTGGGGTGTGCCTGGGGGTGTCAGAGGTGTGCCAGGGAGTGTCAGAGGGTGAACCAGAGCTTGTCAGAGGTGAACCAGGGAGTGTCTGGGGTGTGCAGGAGTATCAGGTGTACCTGGGAGTGTCAGGGGTGTACCTGGGGTGTCGGAGGTGTGCCTGGGGAGTGTGCAGGTGTGCCTGGGGTGTCTGGTGTGCCTGGCAGTGTGGGGTGTACCTGGGGTGTCAGAGATGTGCCTGGGAGTGTCAGATGTGTGCCTGGGCGTGTCGGAGGTGTCCAGGGTGTCAGGGTGTACCAGAATGTCAGTGGAGTACCTGGGTTTGTCAAGGTGTTCCTGGAGTGTCAGAGGTGTACCTGGGGTGTCAGAGGTGTACCTGGGAGTGTGAGGTGTGCAGGTGTCGGAGGTGTGCCTGGGAGTGTCGGAGGTGTACCTGGGAGTGTCAGAGGTGTACCTTGGAGTGTCAGAGGTGTGCCTGGGGTGTGGGCGGTGTGCCTGGGGAGTGTCTGAGGTGCACCTGGGGAGTGTCAGAGGTGTGCTCTGGGGGTGTCATGGGTGCTTGCAGGTGTCAGGGTGCACCTGGAGTGTCAGGGGTGTGCCTGGGCGTGTCTGAGCTGGACCTGGGAGTGTCAGAGGTGTGCCTGGGGAGTGTTGAGAACCTGAGGAGTGTCAGGGTGTGCCTGGGAGTGTCAGCTGTGTGGTGTGTCAGCGATGTATCTGGGAGTGTCATTGGTGTGCCTGAGAGTGTCAGGGTGTACCTGGAAGTGTCAGAGGTGTGCCTGGGGTGTCATTGGTGTGCCAGGGAGTGTCAGTGGTGTACCTGGGAATGTCATTGGTGTACCTGGAAGTGTCAGGGTGTACCTGGAAGTGTCAGGGAGGTGTGCCTGGGAGTGTCTGGGGTGTACCTGGGATTGTCAGGGGTGTGAACTGGGAGTGTCAGGGGTGTGCTGGCAGTGACAGCGGTGTGCCTGAGTGTCAGAGTGCAGGTGTCAGAGGTGTACCTGGGAATGTCTGAGGGTGTGCAAAGTGTCTGAGGTGTACATGGAGTGTCAGAGGTGTATCTGGCAGTATCAGCGGTGTACCTGGCAGTGTAATCGGTGTACCTGGGGAGTGTCAGAGGTGTGCCTGGGAGTGTCAGAGGTGCTGGGTGTCACAGGTGCACCTGGGGTGTCTGGTGTGCCTGGGGTGTCTGAGCTGTTGCTGGGAGTGGTGGGCGTGTGCCTGGCGTGTCTGAGGGTGTGCCTGGCATGCCGGTGTACCTAGGAGTGTCAGCGGTGTGGGGTGTCAGAGGTGTACCTGGGAGTGTCAAACGTGTTCTGGGAGTGTCGGAGGAGTACCTGGGGCGTCAAGGAGTACCTGGAGTGTCAGAGGTGTACCTGGTAGTGTTAGTGGTGTACCTGGGGTGTCAGAGGTGTACTGGGGAGTGTCATTGGTGTACCTGGGGTGTCAGGGTGCACCTGGGAGTATCAGAGGTGTACCTGGGATTGTCAGGGTGTACCAGGAGTGTGAGGTGAGTACCTGGGGAGTATCGGAGGTGTACCTGGGAGTATCGGAGGGTGTGCACCTGGGGTGTGAGAGGTGTGCCTGGGGTGTCAGGGGTGTGCAAGAGTGTCAGAGGTGAACCAGGGGAGTGTCTGAGGTATGCCTGGGAGAATGGTGTACCTGGAGGTATCAGGTGTACCTGGGAGTATCAGGAGGTGTACCTGGAGTATCGGAGGTGTCTGGAGTGTCTGGGGTGTGCCTGGGGTGTCAGAGGTGTGCCTGGGATATCGGAGGTGTGACCAAGTGCAGAGGTGTACCTGGGGTGTCGGAGGTGTGCCTGGGGTGTCACAGGTGGCAACTGGGAGTGTCTGAGGTGTGCCTGGGGTGTCAGATGTGTGCCTGGGAGTGTCGGGAGGTGTGCCTGGGAGTGACAGCGGTGTGCCTGGGAGTGTCGGAGGTGTGCCTGGGAGTGTCAGAGGTGTACCTGGGAATGTCAGTGGAGTACCTGGGGTGTCAAGGTGACCTGGGGTGTCAGAGGTGTGCCTGGGAGTGTCAGAGGTGCCTGGGAGTGTCAGAGGTGTACCTGGGGTGAGAAGTGTGCCTGGGAGTGTCGGAGGTGTGCCTGGGGTGTCAGCGGTGTGCCTGGGAGTGTCAGAGGTGTGCTTGGGGTGTCGGAGGTGTACCTGGGAGTGTCAGAGGTGTACCTGGGAGTGTCAGGAGTACCTGGGAGTGTCAGAGGGGTGTGCCTGGGAGTGTCATTGTACCTGGGAGTGTCAGAGGTGTACCTGGGAGTATCAGAGGTGTACCTGGGATTGTCAGAGGTGTACCAGGGGTGTCAGAGGTACCTGGGGTATCGGAGGTGTACCTGGGAGTATCAGGGTGTACCTGGGAGTATCGGAGGTGTACCTGGAAGTATCAGAGGTGTATCTGGGGAGTGTCAGAGAGGTGTACCTGGGACTGTCAGAGGTGTACCAGGGAGTGTCAGTGGAGTACCTGGGGTGTCAGAGGTGTACCTGGGAGTGTCAGAGGAGTACCTGGGGTGTCAGAGGTGTGCCTGGGGTGTCAGAGGTGTGTGCATTGTCAGCGGTGTGCCTGGGGAAGGAGGTGTCCCTGTGGTGTCAGAGGTGTGCCTAGGAGCGTCAGAGGTGTTCTGATAGTGTCAGAGGTGTGCCTGGGAGTGTCAGAGGTGTGCCTGGGAGTGTCATTGGTGTACCTGGGATTGTCAGAGGTGTGCAGAGTGTCAGTGGTGTGCCTGGGAGTGTCATTGTGGTGCACCTGGGTGTCAGAGGTGTGCCTGGAAGTGTCAGGGGGGTGCCTGTAAGTGTCAGGGGTTGGCTTGGAAGTGTCAGAGGTGTGCCTGGGGTGTCTGGGGTGTGCCTGGGATTGTCAGAGGGTGTGCCTGGGGTGTCAGAGGTGTACCTGGGAGTGTCAGTGTATCTGGAAGTGTCAGGAGGGTGCCTGGGTATCAGGGTGTGCCTGGGTGTGTCAATGTACCTGGGAGTGTCAGAGGTGTTCCTGGGTGTGTCAGAGGTGTACCTGGGAGTGTCTGAGGTGTGCCTGGGGTGTCAGAGGTGTACCTGGAAGTGTCAGGGGTGTACCTGTAAGTGTCAGGGGTGTACCTGGAAGTGTCAGAGGTGTGCCTGGAGTGTCTGGGGTGTACCTGGGATTGTGTCAGAGGTGTGCCTGGGGGTGTCAGAGGTGTGCCTGGGAGTGTCAGAGGTGTATCTGAAAGTGTCAGAGGTGTACCTGGGGAGTATCAGAGGTGTACCTGGGTGTGTCAGGGGTGTGCCTGGGAGTGTCAGAGGTGTTCCTGGGTGTGTCAGAGGGTACCTGGGAGTGTCTGAGGAGGTGTGCCTCAGGTGTCTGAGGTGTACCTCAGGTGTCTGACGTGTGCCTGGGAGTTTCAGAGGAGTACCTAGGGTGTCAGAGGTGTGCCTGGGACTGTTGGAGGTGCACCTGGGAGTGTCTGGGGTGTACCTGGGAGTGTCAGAGGTGTACCAGGGGAGTGTCAGAGGTGAACCAGGAGCTTGTCAGAGGTGAACCAGGGAGTGTCTGGTGTACCTTGGGTATCAGGTGTACCTGGGAGTGTCAGGGTGTACCTGGGAGTGTCGGAGGTGTGCCTGGGATGTCAGAGGTGCCTGGGAGTGTCTGAGGTGTGCCTGGCAGTGTAAGGGTGTACCTGGGGTGTCAGAGATGTGCCTGGGAGTGTCAGATGTGTACCTGGGCGTGTGTCGGGTGTACCAGAGTGTCAGAGGTGTACCAGGGAATGTCAGTGGAGTACCTGGGTTTGTCAAGGTGTTCCTGGGGTGTCAGAGGTGTACCTGGGGTGTCAGAGGGTGGACCTGGGAGTCTGAGAAGTGTACCTGGGGTGTCGGAGGTGTACCTGGGGTGTCGGAGGTGTGCCTGGGAGTGTCAGAGGTGTACCTTGGGTGTCAGAGGTGTGCCTGGGAGTGTGAGCGGTGTGTACCTGGGAGTCTGAGGTGCACCTGGGGGTGTCAGAGGTGTGCCTGGGAGTGTCATGGGTGCACTTGTGGTGTGGGTGCACCTGGGGTCTGAGGTGTGCCTGGGCGTGTCTGAGCTGGACCTGGGAGTGTCAGAGGTGCCTGGGAGTGTTAGGGTGTGCCTGGGAGTGTCAGAGGTGTGCCTGGGGTGTCAGCGTGTGTGCTTGGGTGTGTCAGCGATGTGTATCTGGGTGTCATTGGTGTGACCTGAAAGTGTCAGAAGTGTACCTGGAAGTGTCAGAGGTGTACCTGGGGGTGTCATTGGTGTGCCAGGGAGTGTCAGTGGTGTACCTGGGAATGTCATTGGTGTACCTGGAAGTGTCAGGGGTGTGCCTGGAAGTGTCAGAGGTGTGCCTGGGGTGTCTGAGGTGTACCTGGGATTGTCAGGGGTGTAACTGGGAGTGTCAGGGCCTGGCAGTGACAGCGAGGTGTGCCTGGAGTGTCAGAGGTGTACCTGGGGTGTCAGGTGTGCCTGGGGAATGTCTGAGGTGTACCTAGAAGTGTCTGAGGTGTGCATGGAGTGTCAGAGTGGTATCTGGCAGTATCAGCGGTGTACCTGGCAGTGTAATCAGGGTGTGCCTGGGGTGTCAGAGGTGGCTGGGGTGTCAGAGGTGCACTTTGGGTGTCACAGGTGCACCTGGGGTGTCTGAGGGTGTACCTGGGAGTGTCTGAGCTGTTGCTGGGAGTGGTGACGTGTACCTGGCAGTGTCTGAGGTGTGCCTGGGTGTCACCGGTGTGCCTGGAGTGTCAGCGGTGTAACTGGGAGTGTCAGAGGTGTACCTGGGGTGTCAGACGTGTTCCTGGGAGTGTCGGAGGGTACCTGGGAGCGTCAAAGGTACCTGGGAGTGTCAGAGGTGTGCCTGGTAGTGTTAGTGGTGTGCCTGGGAGTGTGTCAGAGGTGTACCTGGGAGGTGTCATTGGTGTGCCTGGAATGAGAGGGTGCACCTGGGGTATCAGAGGGTGACCTGGGATTGTCAGAGGTGTACCAGGAGGTGTGGTGGTACCTGGGAGTATCAGGAGGTGTACCTGGGATTATCGGAGGTGTACCTGGGAGTGTGAGGTGTGCCTGGGGTGTCAGAGGTGTGCAGGGGTGTCAGAGGTGAACCAGGGGTGTCTGAGGTATGCAGAATCGGAGGTGTACCTGAGAGTATCAGGTGTACCTGGGAGGTATCAGTGTACCTGGAAGTATCGGAGGTGTATCTGGGAGTGTCTGGGGTGTACCGGGAGTGTCAGGGTGTACCTGGGAATATCGGAGGTGTGCCTGGGAGTGCAGAGGTGCTGGGGTGTCGGAGGTGTGCCTGGGAGTGTCACAGGTGTGACTGGGGTGTCTGAGGTGTACCTGGGGTGTCAGATGTGTGCCTGGGAGTGTCAGGTGTACCTGGGGAGTGACAGCGGTGTACCTGGGGTGTCGGAGGTGTGCCTGGGGTGTCAGAGGGTGTGCCTGGGAATGTCAGTGGGTGCACTGGGTGTCAAAGGTGTACCTGGGAATGTCAGAGGTGTACCTGGGGTGTCAGGGGTGTGCCTGGGGAGTGTCAGAGGTGTGCCTGGGGTGTGAGAAGTGTACCTGGGGTGTCGGAGGTGTGCAGGGGTGTCAGCGGTGTGCCTGGGTGTCTCAGGAGGTGTGCCTGGGAGTGTCAGGTGTGCCTGGGAGTGTCAGAGGTGTACCTGGGGTGTCAGAGGAGTACCTGGGGTGTCAGGGTGTGCCTGGGGTGTCATTGGGTGTACCTGGGGAGTGTCAGGGGTGTGCCTGGGAATTATCAGAGGTGTACCTGGGATTGTCAGAGGTGTACCAGGAGTGTCAGAGGTACCGGGTATCAGTGTGACCTGAATTATCGGAGGTGCTGGGAGTATCGGAGGTGTGCCTGGAAGTATCGGGAGGTGTATCTGGGAGTGTCAGAGGTGTACCTGGGACTGTCAGAGGTGTACCAGGAAGTCAGTGGGAGTGCCTGGGGAGTGTCAGAGGTGTACCTGGGGTGTCAGAGGGTACCTGGGAGTGTCAGGGTGTACCTGGGGGTGTCAGGGAGGTGTGCTTGGGAGTGTCGGAGGTGTACCTGGGAGTGTCAGGGTGTGGGGTGTCAGAGGTACCTGGCAGTGTCAGGGTGTGCCTGGGGAGTGTCGTTGGTGTGCCTGGGGTCTCAGAGGTGTGCCTTGGAGTGTCAGAGGGTGTGCCTGGGAATGTCTGAGGTGTGCCTGGAAGTGTGGGGTGCATGGGTGTCAGAGGGTGAATCTGGCAGTGTCAGCGGTGTGCCTGGGGTGTCAGCGGTGTGCCTGGAGTGTCAGAGGTGTGCTTGGGAGTGTCGGAGGTGTGCCTGGGGTGTCAGAGGTGTACTGGGGTGGCAGGAGTACCTGGGAGTGTCAGAGGTGTGCCTGGGAGTGTCATTGGTGTGCCTGGGGTGTCAGGGGTGTACCTGGGGTATCAGGGTGTCCTGGGATTGTCAGAGGTGTGCCAAGGGATGTCAGAGGGTACCTGGGGAGTATCGGAGGTGTACCTGGGAGTATCAGGAGGTGTACCTGGGAGTGTCAGAGGTGTACCTGGCAGTGTCAGAGGTGTACCAGGGAGTGTCAGAGGTGAACCAGGAGTGTCTGAGGTATACCTGGGAGGATCGGAGGTGTACCTGCAAGTATCGGAAGGTGTACCTGGGAGTTATCAAAGGTGTACCTGGGAATTTCGGAGGTGTACCTGGGAGTGTTAGAGGTGTTCCTGGGAGTGTCGGAGGTACGTGGCAGCGTCAAGGAGTACCTGGGAGTGTCAGAGGTGTGCTTGGTAGTGTCAGTGGTGTGCCTGGGTGTCTGATTTGTACCTGGGAGTGTGATTGGTGTGCCTGGGAGTGTCAGAGGTGTATCTGGAAGTGTCAGAGGTGTACCTCGAATCAGAGGTGTGCCTGGGAGTGTCAGCGGTGTACCTGGGAGTGTCAGGTGTAACTGGGAGTGTCGGAGGTGTAACTGGGGTGTCACAGGTGTGCCTGGGAGTGTCAGAGGGTGCCTGGGAGTGTCAGAGTGAGTACCTGGGGAGTGTCAGAGGTGTGCCTGGGAGTGTCAGTGTAGTTCCTGGGAGTGTCAGAGGTGTACCTGGGAGTGTCAGGGTGTGCCTGGGGTGTCAGGGGTGTACCTGGGAGTGTCAGAGGTGTGCCAGGGAGTGTAAGTGGTGTGCCTGGGGTGTCTAG
>NW_024730324.1:0-16309 GCF_018991925.1 Homarus americanus
TAGAGTAGAACAAAGCCCCTGAACGAGTATAACAAAGATCCCTGATCGAGTCTAACAAAGGCCGCTTATCGAGTATAACAAAGTTTCCTGATCGAGTGTAATAAAGGCCCCTGATCGAGTATAACAAAGTCCCGTGATCGAGTACAACAAAGGCCCCTAATCGAGTACAACAAAGGCCCCTCATCGAATACAACAAAGGCCCCTCATCGAGTATAACAAAGTCCCCTCATCAAGAATAACAAAGCCCCTCATCGAGTATAACAAAATCCCCTGGTCGAGAATAACAGTCCCCTGATCAAGTATAACAAATTCCCCTAAGTGAGAATAACAAAGTCACCTCATCGAGTATAACAAAGGCCCCTTATCGAGTATAACAAAGCCCCCTGATCGAGTATAGCAAACTCCCCTGATCGAGTATAGCAAAGTCCCCTGATCGAGTATAAAAAGTCCCCTCATCGAGTATAAAAAAGCCCCCTGATCGAGTATAACAAAGGGCCCTGATCACGTATAACAAAGTCCCCTGATCGAGTATA
This sequence comes from Homarus americanus, assembly GCF_018991925.1. NCBI lineage: Eukaryota > Metazoa > Arthropoda > Malacostraca > Decapoda > Nephropidae > Homarus > Homarus americanus. The sequence continues at coordinate 534 of NW_024730324.1, forward strand.
ACAAAGTCCCCTAATCGAGTATAACAACTGCCCCTTATCGAGTATAACAAAGGCCCCTGATCGAGTACAACAAAGGCCCCTGGTCGAGTAAAACAAAGTCCCCTGATCAAGAATAACAAAGAAAACTGATCGAGTATAACAAAGTCCCCAGATCCAGTATAACAAAGTCCCCTGATAGAGTAAAACAAAGGCCCCTCATCGAGTATAACAAAGTCCCCTGATAGAGTATAACAAAGTCCACTGATCCAGTATAACAAAGACCCTTCATCGAGCATAACAAAGTCCGCTGATCGAGTATAACAAAGTCCCCTGATCAAGTATAACAAAGCCCCTCATCGAGTATAACAAAGTCCCCTTATCGAGTATAACAAAGTTCCCTGATCGAGTATAACAATGGCCCCTTATCGAGTATAACAATGGCCCCTGATCAAGTACAACAAAGCCCCCTGATCGAGTACAACAATGACCCCTGATCGAGTATAACAAAGTCGCCTAATCGAGTATAACAAAGGCTCCTCATCGAATATAACAAAGGCCCCTAATCGAGTATAACAAAGTCCCCTGATCGAGTATATCAAAGTCCCGATCGAATATAAAAAAGTCCCCAGATTGAGTATAACAAAGTCCCTCGATCGAGTATAACAAAGGCCCCTGATCGAGTATAACAAAGTCCCCTGATTGTGTATAACAAAGTCCCCTGATCGAGTATAACATAGGCCCCTCATCGAGTATAGCAAAGTCCCCTCATCGAGTATATTAAAGTCCCCTGATCGAGTATAACAAAGTCCACTGATCTGCCCTCATCAACTATAACAAAGTCCCCTAATCGAGTATAACAAAGTCCCCTGATCGAGTATAACAAAGTCCCCTGAAAGAGTATAACAAATTCCCCTGATCGAGTATAAAAAAGTCCCATCATCGAGTATAACAAAGGCCCCTTATCGAGTATAACAAAGGCCCCTCATCGAGTACAACAAAGGCCCGTGATCGAGTATAACAAAGTCGCCTGATCAAGTATAATAAAGCTACCTCATCGAGTATAACAAAGTCCCCTGATCGAGTATAACAAAGTCCCCTGATCGAGTATAACAAAGTCCCCTGATCGAGTATAACAAAGCCCCCGGAACGAGTATAACAAAGATCCCTGATCGAAGATAACAAATTCCCCTGAACGAGTATAACAAAGTCCCCTGATAGAGTGTAACAAAGCCCCCTCATCGAGTATAACAAAGTCCCCTGATCGAGTATAACAAATTCCCTTGATCGAGTATAACAAAGTCCCCTCATCGAGTATAACAAATTCCCCTGATCGAGTATAACAAAGTCCCCTCATCGAGTATAGCAATGTCCCCTGATCGAGTATTTTAAAGTCCCTCATCGAGTATAACAAAGTCCACTAATCTGCCCTGATCAACTATAACAAAGTCCTCTGATCGAGTATAACAATGTCCCCTGATCGAGTAAAACAAAGTCCCCTGATCGAGTATAACAAATTCCCCTTATCGAGTATAACAAACTTCCCTGATCGAGTATAGCAAAGTCCCCTGATAGAGTATAACACAGCCCCCTCATCGAGTATAACAAAGTCACATGACCGAGTATAACAAAGCCCCCTGAACGAGTATAACAAAGATCCCTGATCGAGTATAACAAAGGCCCTTATCGAGTATAACAAAGTTTCCTGATCGAGTGTAATAAAGGCCCCTGATCGAGTATAACAAAGTCCCGTGATCGAGTACAGCAAAGGCACCTGATCGAGTACAATAAAGGCCCCTCATCGAGTACAACAAAGGCCCCTGATCGAGTATAACAAAGTCCCCTCATCAAGAATAACAAAGCCCCTCATCGAGTATAACAAAATCCCCTGATCAAGTATAACAGTCCCCTGATCAAGTATAACAAATTCCCCTAAGTGAGAATAGCAAAGTCCCCTCATCGAGTATAACAAAGGCCCCTTATCGAGTATAACAAAGCCCCCTGATCGAGTATAGCAAGTCCCCTGATCGAGTATAAAAGTCCCTTCATCCGGGTATAACAAAAGTCCCTTATCGAGTATAACAAAGTCACCTGAACGAGTATAACAAAGTCCCCTGAACGAGTATAACAAAGATGCCTGATCGAGTATAACAAAGTACCCTGATAGAGGATAACAAAGTTCCCTGATCGAGTAAGGCAAAGTCCCCTGATCGAGTATATTAAAGTCCCCTGATCGAGTATAACAAAGTCCACTCATCTAGTATAACAAAGTCCCCTGATCAAGTATAACAAAGCCCCCTGATCGTGTATAACAAAGTCCCCTCCTCGAGTATAACAAAGAGCCCTGATCAGGTATAACAAAGTCCCCTGATCGAGTATAACAAAGTCCCCTAATCGAGTATAACAACTGCCCCTTATCGAGTATAAAAAAGGCCTCTGATCGAGTACAACAAAGGCCCCTGGTCGAGTATAACAAAGTCCACTCATCAAGAATAACAAAGAAAACTGATCGAGTATAACAAAGTCCCCAGATCCAGTATAACAAAGTCCCCTGATAGAGTAAAACAAAGGCCCCTCATCGAGTATAACAAAGTCCCCTGATAGAGTATAACAAAGTCCACTCATCCAGTATAACAAAGACCCTTCATCGAGCATAACAAAGTCCCCTGATCGAGTATAACAAAGTCCCCTGATCAAGTATAACAAAGCCCCTCATCGAGTATAACAAAGTCCCTTATCGAGTATAACAAAGTTCCCTAATCGAGTATAACAATGGCCCCTTATCGAGTATAACAATGGCCCCTGATCGAGTACAACAAAGCCCCCTGATCGAGTACAACAATAACCCCTGATCGGGTATAACAAAGTCGCCTAATCACGTATAACAAAGGCTCCTCATCGAATATAACAAAGGCCCCTAATCGAGTATAACAAAGTCCCCTGATCGAGTATATCAAAGTCCCGATCGAATATAACAAAGGCCCCTGTTCGAGTATAACAAAGTCCCCAGATTGAGTATAACAAATTCCCTCGATCGAGTATAACAAAGTCCCCTGGTTGTGTATAACAACGTCCCCTGATCGAGTATAACAAAGGCCCCTGATCGAGTGAAACAAAGTCCCCTGATTGTGTATAACAAAGTCCCCTGATCGAGTATAACATAGGCCCCTCATTGAGTATAGCAAAGTCCCCTGATCGAGTATATTAAAGTCCCCTGATCGAGTATAACAAAGTCCACTGATCTGCCCTCATCAACTATAACAAAGTCCCCTAATCGAGTATAACAAAGTCCCCTGATCGAGTATAACAAAGTCCCCTGAAGGAGTATAACAAATTCCCCTGATCGAGTATAAAAAAGTCCCCTCATCGAGTATAACAAAGGCCCCTTGTCGAGTATAACAAACTTCCCTGATCGAGTATAGCAAAGTCCCCTCATAGAGTATAACACAGCCCCCTCATCGAGTATAACAAAGTCACATGACCGAGTATAACAAAGCCCCCTGAACGAGTATAACAAAGGTCCCTGATCGAGTATAACAAAGGCCCCTTATCGAGTATAACAAAGTTTCCTGATCGAGTGTAATAAAGGCCCCTGATCGAGTATAACAAAGTCTCGTGATCGAGTACAACAAAGGCGCCTGATCGAGTACAACAAAGGCCCCTCATCGAGTACAACAAAGGCCCCTGATCGAGTATAACAAAGTCCCCTCATCAAGAATAACAAAGCCCCTCATCGAGTATAACAAAATCCCCTGATCGAGTATAACAGTCCCCTGATCAAGTATAACAAATTCCCCTAAGTGAGAATAACAAAGTCCCCTCATCGAGTATAACAAAGGCCCCTTATCGAGTATAACAAAGCCCCCTGATCGAGTATAGCAAATTCCCCTGATCGAGTATAGCAAAGTCCCCTGATCGAGTATAAAAAGTCCCTTCATCGAGTATAACAAAGTCCCCTTATCGAGTATAACAAAGTCACCTGAACGAGTATAACAAAGCCCCCTGAACGAGTATAACAAAGATGCCTGATCGAGTATAACAAAGTCCCCTGATAGAGGATAACAAAGTTCCCTGATCGAGTAAGGCAAAGTCCCCTGATCGAGTATATTAAAGTCCCCTGATCGAGTATAACAAAGTCCACTCATCTAGTATAACAAAGTCCCTTAATCAAGTATAACAAAGCCCCCTGATCGAGTATAACAAAGTCCCCTCATCGAGTATAACAAAGAGCACTGATCAGGTATAACAAAGTCCCCTGATCGAGTATAACAAAGTCCCCTAATCGAGTATAACAACTGCCCCTTATCGAGTATAACAAAGGCCTCTGATCGAGTAAAACAAAGTCCCCTGATTGTGTATAACAAAGTCACCTGATTGAGTATAACATAGGCCCCTCATCGAGTATAGCAAAGTCCCCTGATCGAGTGTATTAAAGTCCCCTGATCGAGTATAACAAAGTCCACTGATCTGTCCTCATCAACTATAACAAAGTCCCCTAATCGAGTATAACAAAGCCCCTTGATCGAGTAAAACAAAGTCCACTGATCGGGTATAACAAAGTCCCCTGATCGAGTATAACAAAGGCCCCTGATCGAGTATAACAAAATCCCCTGATCGAGTATATACAAAGTCCCCTCATCGAGTATAGCAATGTCCCCTGATCGAGTATATTAAAGTCCCTCATCGAGTATAACAAATTCCACTGATCTGCCCTGATCAACTATAACAAAGTCCCCTGATCGAGTATAACAAAGTCCCCTTATCGAGTAAAACAAAGTCCCCGATCGAGTATAACAAATTCCCTTGATCGAGTATAACAAAGTCCCCTCATCGAGTATAACAAAGGCCCCATATCGAGTATAACAAACTTCCCTGATCGAGTATAGCAAAGTCCCCTGATAGAGTATAACACAGCCCCCTCATCGAGTATAACAAAGTCACATGACCGAGTATAACAAAGCCCCCTGAACGAGTATAACAAAGATCCCTGATCGAGTATAACAAAGGCCCCTTATCGAGTATAACAAAGTCTCGTGATCGAGTACAACAAAGGCCCCTGATCGAGTACAACAAAGGCCCCTCATCGAGTACAACAAAGGCCCCTAATCGAGTATAACAAAGTCCCCTCATCAAGAATAACAAAGCCCCTCATCGAGTATAACAAAATCCCCTGATCGAGTATAACAGTCCCCTGATCAAGTATAACAAATTCCCCTAAGTGAGAATAACAAAGTCCCCTCATCGAGTATAACAAAGGCCCCTTATCGAGTATAACAAAGCCCCCTGATCGAGTATAGCAAATTCTCCTGATCGAGTATAGCAAAGTCCCCTGATCGAGTATAAAAAGTCCCCTCATCGAGAATAACAAAGTCCCCTTATCGAGTATAACAAAGTCACCTGAAAGAGTATAACAAAGCCCCCTGAACGAGTATAACAAAGATGCCTGATCGAGTATAACAAAGTCCCCTGATAGAGGATAACAAAGTTCCCTGATCGAGTAAGGCAAAGTCCCCTGATCGAGTATATTAAAGTCCCCTGATCGAATATAACAAAGTCCACTCATCTAGTATAACAAAGTCCCCTGATCAAGTATAACAAAGCCCCCTGATCGAGTATAACAAAGTCCCCTCATCGAGTATAACAAAGAGCCCTGATCAGGTATAACAAAGTCCCCTGATCGAGTAAAACAAAGTCCCCTAATCGAGTATAACAACTGCCCCTTATCGAGTATAACAAAGGCCTCTGATCGAGTACAACAAAGGCCCCTGGTCGAGTATAACAAAGTCCACTCATCAAGAATAACAAAGAAAACTGATCGAGTATAACAAAGTCCCCAGATCCAGTATAACAAAGTCCCCTGATAGAGTAAAACAAAGGCCCCTCATCGAGTATAACAGAGTCCCCTGATAGAGTATAACAAAGTCCACTCATCCGGTATAACAAAGACCCTTCATCGAGCATAACAAAGTCCCCTGATCGAGTATAACAAAGTCCCCTGATCAAGTATAACAAAGCCCCTCATCGAGTATAACAAAGTCCCCTTATCGAGTATAACAAAGTTCCCTTATCGAGTATAACAATGGCCCCTTATCGAGTATAACAATGGCCCCTGATCGAGTACAACAAAGCCCCCTGATCGAGTACAACAATAACCCCTGATCGGGTATAACAAAGTCGCCTAATCAAGTATAACAAAGGCTCCTCATCGAATATAACAAAGGCCCCTAATCGAGTATAACAAATTCCACTGATCTGCCCTGATCAACTATAACAAAGTCCCCTGATCGAGTATAACAAAGTCCCCTGATCGAGTAAAACAAAGTCCCCGATCGAGTATAACAAATTCCCTTGATCGAGTATAACAAAGTCCCCTCATCGAGTATAACAAAGGCCCCTTATCGAGTATAACAAACTTCCCTGATCGAGTATAGCAAAGTCCCCTCATAGAGTATAACACAGCCCCTCATCGAGTATAACAAAGTCACATGACCGAGTATAACAAAGCCCCCTGAAGGAGTATAACAAAGATCCCTGATCGAGTATAACAAAGGCCCCTGATCGAGTATAAAAAATTCCCCCGATCGAGTATAACAAAGTCCCCTCATCGAGTATAGCAATGTCCCCTGATCGAGTATTTTAAAGTCCCTCATCGAGTATAACAAAGTCCACTAATCTGCCCTGATCAACTATAACAAAGCCCCCTGATCGAGTATAACAAAGTCCCCTGATCGAGTATAACAAAGTCACCTGAACGCGTATAACAAAGCCCCCTGAACGAGTATAACAAAGATCCCTGATCGAGTATAACAAAGTCCCCTGATAAAGTATAACAAAGATCCCTGATCGAGTATAACAAAGTCCCCTGATCGAGTATAACAAAGTCGCCTGATCGGGTATAACAAAGTCCCCTGATCGAGTATAACAAAGCCCCCTCATCGAGTATATTAAAGTCCCCTGATCGAGTATAACAAAGTCCACAAATCTAGTATAACAAAGTCCCCTGATCAAGTATAACAAAGCCACTTGATCGAGTAGTAACAAAGCCCCCTGATCGAGTATAACAAAGGGCATTGATCGAGTATAACAAAGTCCCCTGATCGAGTATAACAAAGTCCCCTGATCGAGTATAACAAAGTCCACTGATCGAGTATAACAAATTCCCCTAATCGAGAATAACAAAGCCCCCTGAAAGAGTATAACAAAGATCCCTGATCGAGTATAACAAAGTCCCCTGATAGAGTATAACAAAGTCCGCTGATCGAGTATAACAAAGTCCCCTGATCGGGTAGAGCAAATTCCCCTGATCGAGTATAACAAAGTCCACTCATCGAGTATAACAAAGTACTCTGATTGAGAATAAGAAAGTCTCCTGATCGCGTATAACAAAGTCCCCTGATCGAGTATAACAAAGCCCCGGAACGAGTATAACAGAGATCCCTGATCGAAGATAACAAATTCCCCTGAACGAGTATAACAAAGTCCCCTGATAGAGTATAACAAAGCCCCCTCATCGAGTATAACAAAGTCCCCTAATCGAGTATAACAAATTCCCCTGATCGAGTATAACAAAGTCCCCTTATCGAGTATACCAAAGGCCCCTTATCGAGTATAACAAAGGCCCCTGATCGAGTATAAAAAATTCCCCTGATCGAGTATAACAAAGTCCCCTCATCGAGTATAGCAATGTCCCCTGATCGAGTATTTTAAAGTCCCTCATCGAGTATAACAAAGTCCACTAATCTGCCCTGATCAACTATAACAAAGTCCCCTGATCGAGTATAACAAAGTCCCCTGATCGAGTAAAACAAAGTCCCCTGATCGAGTATAACAAATTCCCCTGATCGAGTATAACAAAGTCCCCTCATCGAGTATAACAGAGGCCCCTTATCGAGTATAACAAACTTCCCTGATCGAGTATAGCAAAGTACCCTCATAGAGTATAACACAGCCCCCTCATCGAGTATAACAAAGTCACATGACCGAGTATAACAAAGCCCCCTGAACGAGTATAACAAAGATCCCTGATCGAGTATAACAAAGGCCGCTTATCGAGTATAACAAAGTTTCCTGATCGAGTGTAATAAAGGCCCCTGATCGAGTATAACAAAGTCCCGTGGTCGAGTATAACAAATCCTCCTCATCGAGTATATTAAAGTACCCTCATCGAGTATAACAAAGTCCCCTCATCGAGTATAACAAAGCCCCCTGATCGAGTATAACAAAGTCCCCTGATCGAGTATAACAAAGTCACCTGAACGAGTATAACAAAGCCCCCTGAACGAGTATAACAAAGATCCCTGATCGAGTATAACAAAGTCCCCTGATAGAGTAGAACAAAGATCCCTGATCGAGTATAACAAAGTCCCCTGCTCGAGTATAACAAAGTCGCCTGATCGGGTATAACAAAGTCCCCTGATCGAGTATAACAAAGCCCCCTCATCGAGTATATTAAAGTCCCCTGATCGAGTATAACAAAGTCCACAAATCTAGTATAACAAAGTCCCCTGATCAGGTATAACAAAGCCACTTGATCGAGTAGTAACAAAGCCCCCTGATCGAGTATAACAAAGGGTATTGATCGAGTATAACAAAGTCCCCTGATCGAGTATAACAAAGTCCCCTGATCTAGTATAACAAAGTCCACTGATCGAGTATAACAAATTCCCCTAATCGAGAATAACAAAGCCCCTGAAAGAGTATAACAAAGATCCCTGATCTAGTATAACAAAGTCCCCTGACAGAGTATAACAAAGTCCGCTGATCGAGTATAACAAAGTCCCCTGATCGGGTAGAGCAAATTCCCCTGATCGAGTATAACAAAGACCACTCATCGAGTATAACAAAGTCCTCTGATTGAGAATAAGAAAGTCTCCTGATCGCGTATAACAAAGTCCCCTGATCGAGTATAACAAAGCCCCCGGAACGAGTATAACAAAGATCCCTGATCGAAGATAACAAATTCCCCTGAACGAGTATAACAAAGTCCCCTGATAGAGTATAACAAAGCCCCCTCATCGAGTATAACAAAGTCCCCTGATCGAGTATAACAAATTCCCCTGATCGAGTATAACAAAGTCCCCTCATCGAGTATAACAAAGGCCCCTTATCGAGTATAACAAAGGCCCCTGATCGAGTATAAAAAATTCCCCTGATCGAGTATAACAAAGTCCCCTCATCGAGTATAGCAATGTCCCCTGATCGAGTATTTTAAAGTCCCTCATCGAGTATAACAAAGTCCACTAATCTGCCCTGATCAACTATAACAAAGTCCCCTGATCGAGTATAACAAAGTCCCCTGATCGAGTAAAACAAAGTCCCCTGATCGAGTATAACAAATTCCCCTGATCCGAGTATAACAAAGTCCCCTCATCGAGTATAACAAAGGCCCCTTATCGAGTATAACAAACTTCCCTGATCGAGTATAGCAAAGTCCCCTCATAGAGTATAACACAGCCCCCTCATCGAGTATAACAAAGTCACATGACCGAGTATAACAAAGCCCCCTGAACGAGTATAACAAAGATCCCTGATCGAGTATAACAAAGGCCCCTTATCGAGTATAACAAAGTTTCCTGATCGAGTGTAATAAAGGCCCCTGATCGAGTATAACAAAGTCCCGTAATCGAGTACAACAAAGGCCCCTGATCGACTACAATAAAGGCCCCTCATCGAGTACAACAAAGGCCCCTGATCGAGTATAACAAAGTTCCCTCATCAAGAATAACAAAGCCCCTCATCGAGTATAACAAAATCCCCTGATCAAGTATAACAGTCCCCTGATCAAGTATAACAAATTCCCCTAAGTGAGAATAACAAAGTCCCCTCATCGAGTTTAACAAAGGCCCTTATCGAGTATAACAAAGCCCCCTGATCGAGTATAGCAAAGTCCCCTGATCGAGTATAGCAAAGTCCCCTGATCAAGTATAAAAAGTCCCCTCATCGAGTATAACAAAGTCGCCCTTATCGAGTATAACAAAGTCCCCTCATCGAGTATAGCAATGTCCCCTGATCGAGTATTTTAAAGTCCCTCATCGAGTATAACAAAGTCCACTTATCTGCCCTGATCAACTATAACAAAGTCCCCTCATCGAGTATAACAAAGTCCCCTGATAAAGTATAACAAAATCCGCTGATCGAGTATAACAAAGTCCCCTGATCGGGTATAGCAAATTCCCCTGATCGAGTATAACAAAGTCCACTCATCGAGTATAACAAAGTCCTCTGATTGAGAATAAGAAAGTCTCCTGATCGCATATAACAAAGTCCCCTGATCGAGTATAACAACGCCCCCGGAACGAGTATAACAAAGATCCCTGATCGAAGATAACAAATTCCCCTGAACGAGTATAACAAAGTCCCCTGATAGTGTATAACAAAGCCCCCTCATCGAGTATAACAAAGACCCCTGATCGAGTATAACAAATTCCCCTGATCGAGTATAACAAAGTCCCCTCATCGAGTATAACAAAGGCCCCTTATCGAGTATAACAAAGGCCCCTGATCGACTATAACAAATTCCCCTGATCGAGTATAACAAAGTCCCCTCATCGAGTATAACACCCCTGATCGAAAGGCGACAAAGTCCCTCATCGAGTATAAATAAAAGCGCCCTTATCGAATATAACAAACTTCCCTGATCGAGTATAGCAGTCCCCTCGATAGAGTATAACACAGCCCTTCATCGAGTATAACAAAGCCACATGACTGAGTATAACAAAGCCCTGAACGGTAACAATAAAGATCCCTGATCGAGTATAACAGCGTCTCTTTATCGAGGCAACAAAGTTTCCTGATCGAGTGTAATAAAGGCCCCTGATCGAGTATAACAAAGTCCCGTGATCGAGTACAGCAAAGGCACCTGATCGAGTACAATAAAGGACCCTCAGCGAGTACAACAAAGGCCCCTGATCGAGTATAACAAAGTCCCCTCATCAAGAATAACAAAGCCCCTCATCGAGTATAACAAAATCCCCTGATCAAGTATAACAGTCCCCTGATCAAGTATAACAAATTCCCCTAAGTGAGAATAACAAAGTCCCCTCATCGAGTATAACATAGGCCCCTTATCGAGTATAACAAAGCCCCCTGATCGAGTATAGCAAAGTCCCCTGATCGAGTATAGCAAAGTCCCTGATCGAGTATAAAAAGTCCCCTCATCGAGTATAACAAAGTCCCCTTATCTAGTATAACAAAGTCACCCGAACGAGTATAACAAAGCCCCCTGAACGAGTACAACAAAGATGCCTGATCGAGTATAACAAAGTCCCCTGATAGAGGATAACAAAGTTCCCTGATCGAGTAAGGCAAAGTCCCCTGATCGAGTATATTAAAGTCCCTGATCGAGTATAACAAAGTCCACCCATCTAGTATAACAAAGTCCCTGATCATATAACAAAGCCCCTGATCGAGTATAACAAAGTCCCCATCGAGTATATAACAGCGCCCTGATCAAGTAACAAAGTCCCCTGATCGAGTATAACAAAGTCCCTAATCGAGTATAACAACTACCCTTATCGAGTACAAACAAAGTCCCCTGATCAGCAAACAACAAAGAAAACTGATCGAGTATAACAAAGTCCCCAGATCCAGTATAACAAAGTCCCCTGATAGAGTAAAACAAAGGCCCCTCATCGAGTATAACAAAGTCCCCTGATAGAGTATAAAAAAGTCCACTGATCCAGTATAACAAAGACCCTTGGTCGAGCATAACAAAGTCCCCTGATTGAGTATAACAAGTCCCCTAATCAAGTGTAACAGAGCCCCTCATCGAGTATAACAAAGTCCCCTGATCGAGTATAACAATGGCCCCTTATCGAGTATAACAATGGCCCCAGATCGAGTACAACAAAGCCCCCTGATCGAGTACAACAATGACCCCTGATCGAGTATAATTAAGTCGCCTGATCGAGTATAACAAAGGCTCCTCATCGAATATAACAAAGGCCCCTGATCGAGTATAACAAAGTCCCCTGATCGAGTATATCAAAGTCCAGATCGAATATAACAAAGGCCCCTGATCGAGTATACCAAAGTCCCCAGATTGAGTATAACAAAGTCCTCCGATCGAGTATAACAAAGGCCCCTCATCGAGTATAACAAAGTCCCCTGATAGAGTATAACAAATCCCCCCTCATCGAGTATAACAAAGGCCCCTGAGCAGGGTATAACAAAGTCCCCTGATTGTGTATAACAAAGTCCCCTGATCGAGTATAACAAAGCCCCCTCATCGAGTATAACAAAGTCCCCTCATCGAGTATAACAAAGGCTCCTTATCGAGTATAACAAAGGCCCCTGATCGAGTATAACAAATTCCCCTGATCGAGTATAACAAAGTCCCCTCATCGAGTATAGCAATGTCCCCTGATCGAGTATTTTAAAGTCCCTCATCGAGTATAGCAAAGTCCACTAATCTGCCCTGATCAACTATAACAAAGTCCCCTGATCGAGTATAACAAATTCCCCTGATCGAGTAAAACAAAGTCCCCTGATCGAGTATAACAAATTCCCCTCATCGAGTATAACAAAGTCCCCTCATCGAGTATAACAAAGGCCCCTTATCGAGTATAACAAAGCCCCCTCATCGAGTATAGACAAAGTCCCCTGATCGAGTATAACAAAGTCCCCTCATCGAGTAAGACAAAGCCCCCTCATCGAGTATATTAAAGTCCCCTCATCGAGTATAACAAAGTCCCCTCATCGAGTATAACAAAACCCCCTGATCGAGTATAACAAAGTCCCCTGATCGAGTATAACAAAGTCACCTGAACGAGTATAACAAAGCCCCCTGAACGAGTATAACAAAGATCCCTGATCGAGTATAACAAAGTCCCCTGATAGAGTATAACAAAGATCCCTGATCGAGTATAACAAAGTCCCCTGATCGAGCATAACAAAGTCGCCTGATCGGGTATAACAAAGTCCCCTGATCGAGTATAACAAAGCCCCCTCATCGAGTATATTAAAGTCCCCTGATCGAGTATAACAAAGTCCACTAATCTAGTATAACAAAGTCCTCTGATCAAGTATAACAAAGCCACTTGATCGAGTAGTAACAAAGCCCCCTCATCGAGTATAACAAAGGGCAATGATCGAGTATAACAAAGTCCCCTGATCGAGTATAACAAAGTCCCCTGATCGAGTATAACAAATTCCCCTGATCGAGTATAACAAATTCCCCTAATCGAGAATAACAAAGGCCCCTGAAAGAGTATAACAAAGATCCCTGATCGAGTATAACAAAGTCCCCTGATAGAGTATAACAAAGTCCGCTGATCGAGTATAACAAAGTCCCCTGATCGGGTATACCAAATTCCCCTGATCGAGTATAACAAAGTCCACTTATCAAGTATAACAAAGTCCTCTGATTGAGAATAAGAAAGTCTCCTGATCGCGTATAACAAAGTTCCCTGATCGAGTATAACAAAGCCCCCGGAACGAGTATAACAAAGATCCCTGATCGAAGAAAACAATTTCCCCTGAACGAGTATAACAAAGTCCCCTGATAGAGTATAACAAAGCCCTCTCATCGAGTATAACAAAGTCCCCTGATCGAGTATAACAAATTCCCCTGATCGAGTATAACAAAGTCCCCTCATCGAGTATAACAAAGGCCCCTTATCGAGAATAACAAAGGCCCCTGATCGAGTATAAAAAATTCCCCTGATTGAGTATAACAAAGTCCCCTCATCGAGTATAGCAATGTCCCCTGATCGAGTATTTTAAAGTCCCTCATCGAGTATAACAAAGTCCACTAATCTGCCCTGATCAACTATAACAAAGTCCCCTGATCGAGTATAACAAAGTCCCCTGATCGAGTAAATCAAAGTCCCCTGATCGAGTATAACAAATTCCCCTGATCGAGTATAACAAAGTCCCCTCATCGAGTATAACAAAGGCCCCTTATCGAGTATAACAAACTTCCCTGATCGAGTATAGCAAAGTTCCCTCATAGAGTATAACACAGCCCCCTCATCGAGTATAACAAAGTCACATGACCGAGTATAACAAAGCCCCCTGAACGAGTATAACAAAGATCCCTGATCGAGTATAACAAAGGCCCCTTATCGAGTATAACCAAGTTTCCTGATCGAGTGTAATAAAGGCCCCTGATTGAGTATAACAAAGTCCCGTGATCGAGTACAACAAAGGCACCTGATCGAGTATAATAAAGGCCGATCATCGAGTACAACAAAGGCCCCTGATTGAGTATAACAAAGTCCCCTCATCAAGAATAACAAAGCCCCTCATCGAGTATAACAAAATCCCCTGATCAAGTATAACAGTCTCCTGATCAAGTATAACAAATTCCCCTAAGTGAGAATAACAAAGTCCCCTCATCGAGTATAACAAAGGCCCCTGATCGAGTATAACAAAGCCCCCTTATCGACTATAACAAAGTCACCTGAACGAGTATAACAAAGCCCCCTGAACGAGTATAACAAAGATGCCTGATCGAGTATAACAAAGTCCCCTGATAGAGGATAACAAAGTTCCCTGATCGAGTAAGGCAAAGTCCCCTGATCGAGTATATTAAAGTCCCCTGATCGAGTATAACAAAGTCCACTCATCTAGTATAACAAAGTCACCTGATCAAGTATAACAAAGTCCCCTGATCGAGTATAAGAAAGTCCCCTCATCGAGTATAACAAAGGGCCCTGATCAAGTATAACAAAGTCCTTTGATCGAGTATAACAAAGTCCCCTAATCGAGTATAACAACTGCCCCTTATCGAGTACAACAAAGGCCCCTGGTCGAGTATAACAAAGTCCCCTGATCAAGAATAACAAAGAAAACTGATCGAGTATAACAAAGTCCCCAGATTCAGTATAACAAAGTCCCCTGATAGAGTAAAACAAAGGCCCCTCATCGAGTATAACAAAGTCCCCTGATAGAGTATAACAAAGTCCACTGATCCAGTATAACAAAGACCCTTGGTCGAGCATAACAAAGTCCCCTGATCGAGTATAACAAAGTCCCCTGGACAAGTAAAACAAAGCCCCTCATCGAGTATAACAAAGTCCCCTTATCGAGTATAACAAAGTCCCCTGATCGAGTATAACAATGGCCCCTTATCTAGTATAACAATGGCCCCTGATCGAGTACAACAAAGCCCCCTGATCGAGTACAACAATGACCCCTGATCGAGTATAACAAAGTCGCCTGATCGAGTATAACAAAGGCTCCTCATCGAATATAACAAAGGCCCCTCATCGAGTATAACAAAGTCCGCTGATTGAGTATATCAAAGTCCAGAACGAATATAAAAAAGGCCCCTGATCGAGTATAACAAAGTCCCCAGATTGAATATAACAAAGTCCTCCGATCGAGTATAACAAAGGCCCCTAATCGAGTATAAAAAAGTCCCCTGGTTGTGTATAACAAAGTCCCCTGATTGTGTATAACAAAGTCCCCTGATCGAGAATAACATAGGCCCCTCATCGAGTATAGCAAAGTCCCCTGATCGAGTATATTAAAGTCCCCTGATCGAGTATAACAAAGTCCACTGATCTGCCCTCATCAACTATAACAAAGTCCCCTAATCGAGTATAACAAAGTCCCCTGATCGAGTATAACAAAGTCCCCTGAAGGAGTATAACAAATTCCCCTGATCGAGTATAAAAAAGTCCCCTCATCGAGTATAACAAAGGCCCCTTGTCGAGTATAACAAACTTCCCTGATCGAGTATAGCAAAGTCCCCTCATAGAGTATAACACAGCCCCCTCATCGAGTATAACAAAGTCACATGACCGAGTATAAGAAAGCCCCCTGAACGAGTATAACAAAGATCCCTGATCGAGTAT
>NW_024730325.1:0-2500 GCF_018991925.1 Homarus americanus
GTGAATAAATATTTTGAATGTTTATCTTTCTGATACAAATTATACATTGACTGCATCACTTAGTACACTGACACATTTCTGGCTGTTTATTTGTGGTTGAATTTACATAAAAACTTATATAATTCACAAGAGCTTCCCCATTCTAGGAGTTAAGAAAATCGTAAGAAACAGCGCAAATATGATTGATATTCATGAACATAAAACGAAACAATTATATTTGTATGCAGGACCAATTTTATCACCTAACTAAATGGTCTAATTGTTTTCCTGTTGCTAAGCTTATCATTACAGACGTCTCCAAATAAAAGTGAATAATTGTAGACTGAAGAACATCTGTATATACTGTAGAACAACAAATACAAAGATACTATGATACATTATACACTATCATAATGCAAGTAAATCACTGTAGGTTTACCTATTTTCTCAACGCGTAATATTTACTCCCCAAAAGAAAACGGATCCACGGATATGTACTGTACAACATTCACCTCAGCACCAATCTGCCTTCCTTAACCAATTCTAATCATCTCCAATATCTGTTCTATGGTCTGGATCACCTCTGCTTGACGTTCCTGGGTCAGAATATATATTGAGGCTCTTGTAGATATGACTGTGTGTTATATTCACGTCATTAATGTTGCCTTGCAATATCTCGGCGTATGTGGGTCAATATGGCACCGTCGATTATGCCAAATATAGTCGTAATATATCTGTTATTTTCGCGTTTTAAGGATGTTTTGTTAAAGGAAAACATATTGAGTTAAAGTATTTTGATAAAGCTGGTTGTTTGTTAGGTATGGAGAGAAGTAAACCTTTGTTTTAATAGATCACAGAACTAGGTGTGTTAACAGCCAGTATGGGCCATTGAGTTTATTATTATATTTACCAGTTTTGATAAAACTTAGTGAGGAATATCAATCTATTATCATAGGGCTAAAGGCTGGCGAGTGTGAATAGTGAGGTTTTTGTTGTTGTCCCTCCCTCTCTCACCTCGTTGTGTTGGCGGCAACTCCATACCATACACAAACAGCTGGACGAGATGGACTCCCGGCCGGCCACCCTCCATCACTTGAGATAAACCGCTACTACTTTGATCACAACAACACGCTGATGTGATCTATTTTGTTGGAATCTATCATCAGTTAGTGACTAATATGGTCAGTCGGTATTACTGTATAACAATTAATACAGTGACCTGAAGCTGTCATAGGTACGAGTATGTTATAAGATTATGAAGACAAAATATTTATGTTTGTTCAGACACACTGTTACAGCACTAAGGAACTCAGGTGTCACTAATTATTATTATTATTTTTACCAGAAGGTTTTAGGATAATAAGTTCCTCACAGCCATGCTTCCTAACTCCACAGTTCAGGTGGAAATTGTCAAAAGGAGCTTCAAAGGCTCTGAATCCTCAATTTAATTTGAATCAGACAGCGGTAGGACAAGGAACAAGGAAGACACGAGGAAGGCCATGATTTGGGTCAGGAGCTCTTCATGGACCTCCCGAGATACACACACTCCAAAAAGTATCTTTACGGAGCAGTCCGATGAATTTCCAAATGAACACCGTGACTCCTGTTGTCTCGGTAGGGTTGTCAAGGTGATTCATCCCTTGTGTTTGTCTCACACGAAATGTTTAAGATACTTGTATGAGTGTGTGTACACTATATCTTGAGACTCATGAAGACGAAGAACAAAGCTCAAAGGGATTAATTTCCAATGCCAAATTTTTGGAAGAAACATAAGAATTAAAGAATATAAATTATACCAATGATTCTTTATTTTCAACCGAAAAATAAAATGGTAGTTTTAACAAGAGAAGGGGAGGGGGAAAAGGGGGAGGAAGGGAGGAAAAGGGGGGAAGAGGGTCATTTCTGGAGGTGCTCGCAGTCCTCTCGTACAGTATACGACACTGCCCCGCCAAGCACCGCCTGCGGGATATTACTTTAACAGTTTTGGAATAAAATTTGATCTTACTTCTGTACAGTGAATTGTGGCGATATCTGTTGCTAAAAGGAGATTATTATTATTATTATTATTATTATTATTATTATTATTATTATTATTATTGTTATTATTATTATTATTATTATTATTATTATTATTATTATTATTATTATTATTATTATTATTATTATTATAGGAAGGATTAAATCTTTAGATGTAAAAAGAATGATCAACCTTCGAGAGGAATTTAGTGATTAAGACGTGAATTTGATCAGTATTATAAACTAAATATAAATTGTTTATGTGTTGTAGGTATTTAT
This sequence comes from Homarus americanus, assembly GCF_018991925.1. Classification (NCBI taxonomy): domain Eukaryota; kingdom Metazoa; phylum Arthropoda; class Malacostraca; order Decapoda; family Nephropidae; genus Homarus; species Homarus americanus. The sequence continues at coordinate 2,275 of NW_024730325.1, forward strand.
GGCGGGATGACTCTTACAAACGTTACATCCCAGAACAAAAGTCTTCATCATAAATGGTTACGAGTAAAGAAGACATAAATGTGTCTATTGATGCTACTCAATTAAGCTGATGTGAACAGGTAAATGAGAGATGCCATCATCATTTTACGGAGAAATGTTGAAATGCTAACATAGACACGAGAGTCACTCATTAACGTCATCAAACAAGGCACTTCAACAAACGGTC
>NW_024730325.1:7500-24684 GCF_018991925.1 Homarus americanus
TATTGGAAGCATAATGTGTTGTCTAATGGTAGACCCTGCTGCCATATGGCATCACGAAAATTGTGACCAAGTCCCAGGTTGCTGATCTGACTTTCTGTCTCATTAACACAATTGCAGGGTCTCAATTGTTTCTCTTACTATTGACAACACAACATACATATATCGTTTCTCACTATTGATCTTTTTTTTTTAATTTCTTTATGGTTCTTTATTATTATTATTATTACAGTGTTGTTATTATTTTTATTGTTATCATTACTATTTTATATTTTATTTTTAATTTTGTATTTTGTATTCTAAATTTTATTTACTATGGATTATTATTTGTATTATTATTATTATTATTATTATTATTATTATTACATTTTCGCCCCCGATGCCCCGATGTGGGTCAGTGACCTGTGCTCGGGTGGGCTAATCCCCGTAAAAAAAATTATGTATACAGTGTAGGTTAGGCCTACACCGCACATTGAATCTTGAACGTGACACTGAACCTAATTAATCAACAGTTTATCGCGACATTTATAATTGTTGAAGAGAAACTGGAGCCTCAATCACTTTTTTTTGCAACCGTTATACATTTAGATAATATATACAGGTATATTATTATTATCCATCCGTAAACTAACAAAGACTCATACATATTTACTTACAATACTGTTTCATAATTAAAGTGAAAAGTTGACATATATTTGTGCTACACTTGGTTTAAGGTTTATCTCTGGTCTATACAGTGAGAGGCGGACCATTGGCTTACTAACATCGATAAATTCTTCAGGCTATCTCCCCAGGTCCTCTCTGCTCTCCCTCACTCTTCTGTCTTGCCTCACTTTCTCTTTGTCTCGAGACAGAGTGCCCAGCATCTCCAGGAACTTACTTTGGCGTTTACATAAATCTCTTTAATTATCTTTGTAAATTGTCAGAGAAAAGAAACATTTGTCTCATGCTGGTGTAGTGGATCTGGCCCACCACACCTCTCTCACCCCACCTGGCCCACCACACCTCTCTCAACCCACCTGGCCCACCACACCTTTGAATAAGTTACCCTTTATGTATAGAACTAAACAAATAATGTAAATGAAATACTGTGTAACATTCAGTGCCATAATATCCTGATAACGGGGGTAAATTATTATGACCCTTTGTAAACCCTACTCTGTAATCCTCTTGCGCTACCGCTCACAGGATGAGTGTGGGGTGCACAATAAAGTAGCCGCTGTAAGCGGCAATATCAATATCAATATATCTGGCCCACCACATCTTTATCACCCCACCTGGCCCACCACACCTCTCTCAACCCACCTGGCCCACCACACTTCTCCCACCCCACCTGGCCCACCACCTGGTCCACCACATCTCCCTCACCCTATCAGTGATTTTGGCCAGGTGACGTCATCAGATGAAAGTTGTTGTTAGTTTAGATCTTGTTCAACGACCTCTTGTGTTACCGTCTCTGACTCGTGTATTATCATAGGGACCAATAGTACCTTTAGTCATCAACACCTTCTGTACACTCAGTAAACAAGGCTGAATGACTTAGGTGATAAAGATAATAATGTCAATAGATTCATTTGTACTGCTCGAAAAAACAAAAAACAAAACACTAAGAAAAATAAGTTGATTATAAGGTCATCAGTTTTATTTGTGTGTTTTATCTATTCATGTTTTGTTGTTTCTAAATTTTTTATTAATGATATTATTTTATATTTCTAAATGTTAAGTTTAAGATATTCCGTATTTACCAAGACAGCTTCTACCACTGTGTTATAATTGTCAGTGTAAAGTTATTGGTAGTGATACAGAGGTGAAGAACACCTTAAATAGTGGATACATTAGTGGCGGACCAGCAACATGTGAACATTATTACGCACTTGTTACCTCTTATGGTTTAGGAGTTTGACTCAACACCAATATTGTTGTAGTGAGTCTTATGTTATTATGAGGGACTCACCTTACGTCTCTCAGATTGGTTCTCGATATAAAGTTAATTAATGGAGCATAAGTCGTCCGTGTCAATGACCATAATAGAATAAAATATAAATACAGCTTCAAATAATATTCCCGAAAATTAAGAGACTGAACCTTAATCCTTCATAACATAATGAAGGACTCACAGAGGCAAATGCTTCAATCAGTCAGGTGGGTTTAGGTGTTACTGTAGTGTTATTGTCCACTATCATAATTTATTACTCATTTCTTAGTATTATTAGAAACTTGTGACGAAAAATGAGACCAAAATCTAAAAAACATTTTATCTTTTACTTATCAATACGTTATCATGTAATTAAATACCATTATGCGTATTGGTAAAAGTTTATCCTAAAATATTTGCTTTTGTCTTTAATATGAATTTTAAGGATTATTAACAACGGGAGAACCAATATGTGGTAACTCTAGAAGTAACAAACAACATATATGAAAAGTTTGTGTGACTGTAAATACCTTTAATATTTACCTTTAATATTTACCTGTTGAGAGAATGTGGATTAGTTAATTTATCTCTCTGTTGTGAGCATGTGTGAGTCTTGGTGTTGGTGGCTTTAAGAGCGGTCATAAAAAACTGGAAATGTCGAGTTTGATGACCATTGGCAGGACGGTTGTGGCTGAAATATTTAACCATTGAGAAATTATATCGAAGGTGAAGACGCTGACGAACTGTAATAAATCATAATTAACAAAATCTCACGATCAAGTTTGGTGTCTGGCAATTAAATAACAGTTTAATATTTAAAGAAAGAGTGAAGGTGGTGACTGTTGACGATATATCTTAGAAAAATGGCTGACTCAGGTGATGAAGTAAACATGTGGGTTGGTTACTGCCAGGGAGAGAACTAATTAAATTTAGATGTAAAATTTTGTTAAATGTTCAAGTAAAAAAAAACAATAAGAAGATTTTTTCGTTAGGTTCTTCTCACAGGTGTCGACGCCTTATGCTTCTACACCAAATAAAAGATTGTGTCTCTAGCCGTGAGGTTTCCTGTAAAGAACTTTGTTGATAATAGTTCAAGATAAAATAGTGGTCATTAGGGGTAACAGGAAGGTTACTTATCGCTTCCTCGCATTAAACCTCCGCTAAAACTTTAACCATTAATGTTAAAGGTGGAGGATGAGTTACGCCACGAGGTAAACACTGATACTCCAGCCTCCAGTGACAATCCAGCCTCGAGTAATACTCCAGCCTCCAGTAATACTCCAGCCTCCAGTAATACTCCAGCCTCCAGTAATACTCCAGCAATATTCCAGACTCCAATAATACTCCAGTAATACTCCAGCCTCCAGTGACAATCCAGCCTCGAGTAATACTCCAGCCTCCAGTAATACTCCAGCCTCCAGTAATACTCCAGCCTCCAGTAATACTCCAGCCTCCAGTAATACTAGAGCCTCCAGTAATATTCCAGCATCCAGTGATACTCCAGGTGGTACTCCAGCCTCCAGTGATACTCCAGCCTCCAGTAATACTCCAGCCTTCAGTAATACTCCAGCCTCCAGTAATACTCCACCCTCCGGTAATATTCCAGCCTCCAGTGATACTCCAGCCTGTGCAATACCCAGCCTCCAGTTACTCCAGCCTCCAGATACTCCACAGGTGGTACTCCAGCCTCCAGTGATACTCCAGGTGGTACTCCAGCCTCCAGTGATACCCAGGTGGTACTCCAGCCCAGTGATACTCCAGGTGGTACTCCAGCCTCCAGTGATACTCCAGCCTCCAGCAATACTCCAGCCTTCAGTAATACTCTAGCCTCCACTACTCCAGCCTCCCAGTAATACTCCAGCCTCCAGTAACACTCCAGCCCAGTAATACTCCAGCCCAGTGACACTCCAGCCTCCAGTAATACTCCAGCCCAGTAATACTCCAGCTCCCCAGCATTCCTCCAGCCTCTAGTAATACTCCAGCCTCCAGTAATATTCCAGCCTCCAGTGATACTCCAGCCTCCAGTAATACTCCAGCCTCCAGTAACAATCGAGCCTCCAGTAATACTCCAGCCCAAGTGATACTCCAGCCTCCAGTGATACTCCAGCGTCCAGTACTCCAGCCCAGTAATAATCCAGCCTCCAGTGATACCCAGCCTCCAGTGATACTCCAACCTCCAGTGATACCAGCTTCAAAGTGATATCAGCCTCCAGTAATACTCCAGCCCATTAATACTGCAGCCTCCGGTGTTACTCCAGCGTCCAGTGATACTCCATCGTCCAGAGATACACCAGCTACCAGTGATATTACCAGCGTCCGGTGAAACTCCTGCCTCCAGTGATACTCCAGCCTCCAATGATACTCCAGCGTCCAGAGATACTCCGGCGTCCAGTGATACTACCAACATCCAGTGATCCCCCAGCCTCCACTGATACTCCAGCCTCCAGTGATACTCCAGCCTCCAGTGATACTCCAGCCTCCAGTGATACTCCAGCCTCCAGTGATACTCCAGCGTCCAGTAATATCCCAGCCTCCAGTGAAACTCCCGCCTCCAGTAATACTCCAGCGTCCAGTGATACTCCAGCGACCAGTGATACCCAGCCACCAGTGATACTCCAGCCTCCAGTAATACCTGCGCCTCAAAGCTTTTGATACCCAGCCACCAGTGATACTCCAGCCACCAGTGATACTCCAGCCTCCAGTAATACCCGGCCTCTGTAATGCTCCAGCCGCCAGTGATACTCCAGCCCAGTGATACTCCAGCCTCCAGTGATGACTCCAGCGTCCAGTACTCCAGCCTCCAGTAATACTCCAGCCTCGAGTAATACTCCAGCCTCCAGTGATACCCAGCCTCCAGTAATACTCCAGTCTCCAGTGATACTCCAGCCTCAAGTGATACTCCAGCCTCCAGTAATACTCCAGCCTCCAGTAATACTCCAGCCTCAAGTGATACTTCAGCCTCCAGTGATACTCCAGCCACCAGTGATACTCCAGCCTCCAGTAATACTCCAGCCTCCAGTAATACTCCAGCCTCCAGTGATACTCCAGCCTCCAGTGATACTCCAGCTTCCAGTGATACTCCAGCCTCCAGTAATACTGCAGCCTCCAGTAATACTGCAGCCTCAAGTAATACTTCAGCCTCCAGTTATACCCCAGCCTCCAACAGAAGTGCCTGATAAACCATTCTCTCGTACTTGACACGTGGTTAATAGTATGAACTACCAAATGTGGATAATTTAAACATAGTAATATTGATAACAGGAAGGACAACCATACGTGTTATCTCTCTGACGTCACCTTTATATTCCCAGACAGCTTGATAACCCAGCAGCAGCTTCCAGTGCATCGTAAAATTTATGGCCAGAGTGAGATATAAATCCTTATGTCCAACTTTGTCACTGGAAATGTAAAATATAAATGACTGGTCTGAGGAAGTGAGTTGATGTAACAGTTCGAGATGACGTTGTTTTGGTCGTGAGCTTCGGAACAGCCACAGCTACTGAAGGGAAACTTTATAACACTTAACCAACTGTTGTGTTAGAGAGACGTACTGTAAGTTTCATCTATAATATTATGCTAAGACATGTTACAACTGTGATAAATATGTTTATACTCACTCCTGCTTATAAGTTTATTATAGCAATCATATTTATATAAATAAAATCAATGACGAATGAAGAATAAAGAAGAAGGAAGAAGGAAGGAGGACGAAGAAGAAGAGGAAGACATAATAAGTAGAAGAAGAAATAGCAGTTTAAGTGGAATACAAATATTAATTTCCCTTTCATTCTCGCTGAAGAATCTTGCTTCCCTATGACACAGTTCACCTCCAGAGAGCCTCAGGAGCCAAACGAACCATAAACAAACTAAGAATCATAGACAATATATCACACTACCTAAGCCAATTCATCATTAACACTATCATTAAACACTTTACGTTCCTCAATACCTGTGGGTATTTTTTACAGTAAACCAACAACTACGATTCTGTACAGTCTGAGATTAAATCTCACCTATTAGACTAGGTTATATATCATGTTTTGTACCTTTCCGTCTGAGGCTGTATATTACCCCTTTGTGGGTAATCTTCCAAACTACTTAACATACATTAGTCTTCTTTCTTTTTAATAAATGAAAGGTTGCAGCTGATTGTATCGTCGTGATGGGGGAAAAGGAGGAGGGGGAAGGGGGGAGGGTTGTGGGAGAGGTGAGGTGAAGTGAGGAAAGGGAGAGGAGCCGGAGCTGGTCAAAGGCACTGTTTTACCCGCCTTATTGGGTTTTCATGTCAAGGAGCACACACTGCAGTGGCATCTTCATGATTCTGTTAGTGGCACCTCTTTTGACCTGGATGGAGCAGAAATGGCATCCTTCCTGACCTTGATGAGGCAGCCAGTGGCACTCCCCCTAACCTTTATGAGGCAGCCAATAGCACTCCTCCTAACCTTTATGAGGCAGCCAATAGCACTCCTCCTAACCTTTATGAGGCAGCCAATAGCACTCCTCCTAACCTTTATGAGGCAGCCAATAGCACTCCTCCTAACCTTTATGAGGCAGCCAATAGCACTCCTCGTAACCTTTATGAGGTAGCCAATAGCACCCACCCTTATGCTGATATCAAGAACCGTCTAATAATAAACTTCAGATCCTCGTGGATCAAATCTTGCTGACATCTTATAGAAGTAAATCTTATAGTATTGTGAAAACTCTTATGACCCATACTGTAGTGTTCGTCTTATTTGTCTTACTATCAAGAAGTTCAGTTTTCTGTTACGGTGGAGAGACGCCAGTTACTCACCGTGGGGAGTTTATGGAGTTTTACTTGTTGGAATGTTCACGTTAGGTATGACTCAAGCTTAGTTGTTTACCTTCTTTACTGTAGAGACCAACTATGGTATGAACAAAGGTGACAGCCATGATCTAACACTGGATGAAGCTGTATTACACAATAAGAATGATATTTTTCTCACTACATTAACGTGTGTTGACTTGTACCTGTTGAGGTGAGTAAAGCAATGATAATGGCAAGAGGTGAAGGACCTATTTGTGTAATATTTTGATTGTGGCTCCATGGAGGAATAAAAAATAAACAATAAACAAAGTGATAAGAAATACAGTGTGTAGATGTGTATAGATTTAAATAATTGGATTTTCCTTACAAAGATATCAGCTATAAATACTTTACCATCTGTCTAAAGTCTAAAAGCATACTGTATATTGGTTAAAAATCGGATGTGTTGATTGCAGTTCGGAAATCTTTATTCCTGAAATCTAAAGCTCATAAACTTTTCCAGGTGCAATCAAACTCCATTTTAGATTCAGACATATCCCGGCTCAGTCTCCCTCCTCCCAGCCTCAGCCAGATATAATCCATCCATTAGACACTCAAACTAAACAGAAATATCAGAGTGTGATTTATCAGTTCCATCTGGTGTGGTTAGGTTAGGTTAGGTTAGGTTTGAAACTTTGAAAAGATTTCCTCTAATTTCTTTTCACACACCACAACCCAAATGTTCAGCATCACTTACTTCCCATCAGTGTGCTGCAGTATCTGAAATAACTGAGGTATATGTGCCTTTTCCCAAACAAAAGACTTGTATTTGGATTTCACAGAATGCATTTAAATATTTAGTCCACATAGAGCTAACAGACAAACCGATACCATCAGAGCTGTGCAACAGATAACTTCTTCCATACCGCTACAGAAGCTTTATTGAAATGTACCGGGTGTAAGTCTTGCCCGCGAGGGGGGGATCCTTAGATGGTTCATGAGATCATGATCAGGATGAGTGCCATTGGCTGCGTCATTCAGGTGAGAGGTGTGTCAGTAATGTCTGCCTGAAGCTGGTAAGCCAGTAATGAAGAAGGTGTTCCTTGTTCACAACGCATGGCTTTATAACAACACCACTGGGTCACAGGAACTCATTAAACAATATGGTGTAAAGTCGACATAATTTCATGGCGTTGTTCTAAGGTTAGAAATATTTGTTACATAAGTATTAAAGACTTGTACTGCGGCGGACAGTGGCGACAGAAGTCCTGTTGGTTGAATTGAACAATATTGGGGATGAGGAACGCCACTTTTAGCCGTGACGACTTGTGCCTCAGGTGTGGCCTCAGCTGTGTTAAGAGATGGGTCGGCTACTTCAGGTCCCTGAGGCAGTGCAGGGACCAGCAGCTGCCTTATCTCGTCTTCATTTAACACAACTGATCTGATATAAAAAGAAAAAAGGTGTGACAGGAGCGATGAGTTGTCTGACCTCTCGCGGGTAAAGGTCGGCTGTGTTGTTTATTATATCTTGTTTGTGGCCTTAATGTTATACAATAACAAGTAAGGTTTTTAAAAACATCAAGTTAACAAATTACTTACATTTTGTTTAAAAATTCGTACCGCTTCTGATTATGAAGTGTAAATGATATAAAATCTTCCTTTTAACAATGAGCATAAATTATGATAATCGTGTAATCCACTGAAAATATCTTATGTAAACATACCTGATCTTAAAATTAATATTTAATCAAAGATACTGTTAGTTCTTCTTTTGTAGTGTAATGGAGCAAAGATGAGCAAGAATCAGTCTCTGGCTGATCTAACCACACACACAGCAACCCAGTCAGTCAGACCGTCAACAATGAAGTCAATCGGCCAGACTGTCAAGCAATAAGTTAATTAGTTAGACTGCCAGTCAGGCTGTCACTTCGTCAGGTCACGAGTCAGTCGATGATTTAATCAGGAAAACTTGTGGCTACGTCAGCTAAGCTCTTATTGGTTCAATTATCGTTGCCAACATTTACCCAGCCACTGATTGGCTGATACTTTCACGTGTGGGAAAGAGAGTAAATAAACTTTAATTATGTTGTTTGTGTTTTTACAAGACTGTAAAACAAGAGGTATATAAATGTTGTTGGCTGCGGGTCTGGGGGATACGTCCCGGCAATATATTTACGGTGAGTCTCCCCCTGGTGGAAGCTCTGCTTATTTTACGGGGAACACTACTTATTTTATGGTTGTTCAATTACATAAATAAATTGACATAATTTCTCCGGCCACTGTCTAATGAAGAACTAAAGTCATATCCTTGAATCAGGATTAACTTTTAGATAGTTTTACCCGCTCCGTGTAACAAGGGCCCCCGCCAGTGACTTAAACACGACATTTGTTTTTACACAGATGTCTTACTGATGAAATATCTTACTGATGAGACCAAAGCGTTATTGATATTTATCTGGGATCCATGACTGTTGTTGTTGTCGTTGTTGCTATTGTTGTTGTCATTATTATTTTTATTATTGTTGTTATTGTTGTTGGTGATGTTGTCGTTGTTGTTATTATTATTTTTATTGTTGTTGTTGTTGTTATTATTATAGTTTTATTATTATTGTTGTCGTTGTCCTTGAGGGCCTCCTACACTTAATCTCTGATGATTATTGATACATAAACATTGGTGTAAGAGTTTGATAGAATTAAAGTCACAGAGTGTAATTAACTCACTAACTTGATACGCGTATTGAAAATTAACAGAAATTAATGTTATATTTTCTGATCTTTGGGCATAAATCTGTTTTCTATTGTAACTATAAATTTTAATGAAACAAAACAAATGTATTTAAAACAGGAATATTTTCATGGAATCGTTTAACATAGACAGAAGTATTGTGGACATGATACACATATACTTTACTCAGCTTATGGTCGACTTCATGTGTATATATTGAACGGAAATGAAAATATCAGGTGTTAAGTAATTGTATTGTACCAGCGAACCTGATCTGTAGTGGTGCTTGTTTCATCTACCTTATTTTATTATTTTATATTTATGTTGTTGCTGTATTTTACACTTGTAAAAGTTGACGCCACATAAAATACTTGACGTGTAGTTAATTGTAGATATAATTGGAACATTACATCTATGTCTTTTGTAACACCTGACAGATCATGATAAAAATATATTAATATTTAAATTCTCACCATAAACCAACGTATGAGGAAAACATATATGAATTTATATATATTTCAGTGTTCAGAATCATGTTGTATTGTGAGCAGTTATACATGTAACTGTTATTTGTGTGTGTGTGAGTGTGTGTGTGTTTGTGCGTGCGTGCGAAAGTGGGTTTAACATTTTAAAAGGTTACATGTGAAGTATATAACATTGCGTCCGTGATTTAAACTTTTCTTGACCAGGAAATTTTTCTGTTATAAATATATATAACAATATATAGTTACACCGTGATCATAGTCAGACAAAGGACTTTAGTACGGCAGCCTGCAGCAGTGTGTTGCACCATGGGATAAAAATAACAACCACGCGGGTGTCATTAGCCCCCTGGGTCAAGCCTGTGGTGTATACAGTCGCACTATAACACAAAGACAATACTAACAGCTGAACTTTGTAACATATTTGTATATTCTCAAACTAAAAGTATTGCAGCGGTTTTATGAGGTAGACAGCCAATTCTGCACTAAGTTGTAGACATCAAAATGACGGCGGCAGAGTTACCATGCTAATGAACCCATATGCTTATAAAATAAGAACTACAGAAATAAGAACTTTAATGTGTCTAAGTTGATACCAATAAAGTTGTCGCCCGTTGACTAACTTCTCCTACTTAAGTCTACAACACCGGTTTATCGATGGTAGAATTATATGCTCACACACTTATGTGTGAAAAAGAAAACCATACAAATGAGGTACCAAAAGCGATACAGTTATATTTCAGGTTCATTACTGGCACAAAATTAAGTTTCACCAATATTGGTCTAACGACGGCCGAGTTATCATAGTTATATGTGCCATCACCTAAGGCTTAGCGGCCCACAGAAAGAATAACACAGTAAGCTAAGAATAAAATAACAATATCATTAACAAACATAAGAATGCACATACTCTTTCTTCAAGAATAAACGAAATAAAACACTGATACGTTATAGAGGACTAAAGCGTCGTACTTGAGTGACAATTAATTATTTGTGAAAAAGATATCAATAGTCTTAAAGCATTGTTGGATGTATAGTGAGGGTCTTACTAACACACACACACACACACACACACACACACACCAAGTGTCTTCTTTAACCTACAATCTAAGTTTTACGTAATAGCAGTTCGATTTCTAATGAGGATAATCATAACCGCGGGTTTTGACTCGCACTTCTGTAAGGCTCTTGGTAATAGACCCGGCCTTAGAGAGCTCATGTTGTGATCTTCCTCTTTGGCTGTGATCAAGTCCAGGTGATCTTCCTCTGTGGTTGTGATCAAGTCTGGGAAATCTTCTTTGGCTGTGATCAAGTCTGTGTGATCTTCCTCTTTCGCTGTGATCAAGTCCGGTTGATTATCTTTCGCCGTGATTAAGTTCGGGTGATCTTCCTCTTTCGCTGTGATCAAGTTTGGGTGATCTTGCTGTGTGGCTGTGATCAAGTCTATGTGATCATCCTCTTTCGCTGTGATCAACTTTGGGTAATCTTCCTCTTGTTTTTGTTTATTTATGATTATATTTCGATCAGTATCACACATTTTGTTAACCAAGAATATAATACAACTCTCACTGACTGGACTACAGACACACACACACAACCTTGTGGACGCGATGGAGTTAAAATTTGTATATCTGTAAATATACAAACCGATGTATATTTAGTATTATAAGGTTATTTCATATTACAAATAATACACTATTAATACACACTGATTAAAATGTGTGTTTCTGTATTTATATTAAAGTTACTCACACTGAAGGTCCACGCTCAGTCTTGCTTCTTATATTATGTCGTCAAAGCAAAATTAACTATTCACATATTACCTGTAGTTTTTAGTATTATATTTCCTTATTCGGCTTAAAAACATGAACACACGTAAAGAGTAATGTTTCCCGCCTTGAATATTTTCTCTGGCTGCTATGTGCACAGTCGCGGACAAAAGTTGGCTCCCAGGGATGAAACTGAGTCACGGGAATGATTCTCCGACCTAACTTACTTTGACTGTCATCTGGTGTGGGTGTGTTGTTCTCTTTCATTTGGGGTCGATACCCCTTCAGTTTGGGAGGAAGCAAACTTTTGACCCCCAACTGTCCCGTACTTTAACTTGCTGTAAATTAAATTAACATACGTGTTAAATAAATATGAATGGCAGTAAAATAACAAGACAAACGTTTATGTAATATCTAACCTTCAATGTATTTGGTAACAATATAATGAAATGAAAGGTCTGATTTTGACAAACCAGTGTTTGATGTTCTTACCCCGGACGGTATAATTCTACGGTCTCTACCACCCACATTTGATTTACTCAGTATCTAAATTAATTGAATTGAATTGAAACAGTTTATTTAGCCAGAAAAACACAGATACAGAATGGATAATAATAACAATATTAACATGGCTGAGCCAGTTGAGAATCTGAGCTCTCTTTTAGGCACCTGATATATATTATACATTTATCTCAAGGAAGTATCATGTAACATTTAGTATCATCTGGAATAGTACAATTCCTCATGGTGATCTGGGATGCTCTCTGCAAGATTTTTGCCAACATTAATAAAATATTAATTGAAGTGGTTGGCAATGGAGGAGGGTTCCGTTACAACTGAATCATTTATCATAAAAGCTGAGTGGGAGGCCGAAGGCTGAGTGTTCCTGTTCTGAATAGAATTTATGACATTCCAGGTTTTCTTACTGTCGCCTGATGCTGACTGGAGCTTATTTGTATAATAGTTAAGTCTGGCGTTTCTAACTGCTTGAGTTACTCTATTTCTGATACTTAGGTAAGCATCACCGAAAGTTATGGGTCTTTTGCAAATTTCCTTTGGAGTTTGTGCTTTTCTTTTATCATTATCTTAATTTCGCTTGTGATATAGGGTTTGAAAATGGATACAGTTTTCACTGACTTAGTCTTGAGCGGGAAGCATTTATCAAAGCAAGCATTGAAGATGCAAGAGAAGTCGCAGCTGTTCACGTTACGGTTGTCGGAGGCATAGACAAGATCCCAGTTAGCATTCATTAAGTTGTTTTCAAAAAGGAGCATGTTGTCGGTGTAGTAGTCTCTGTATTGGATTGAGACTCTACTAGACATTTCAGGTCGTGTGGCTGTTTTATAGCAAAAACTGGGAAGTGATCTGAGATATTGTTATAAATAATTCCACTTGCAAGATTGTTAGGGGTGATGTTAGTCCATATATGATCTATCACAGTGGCAGAGGTGGCAGTTACTCTAGTAGGTTTGGTTATAGTGTTGAAGAAGAGTTTAGAATGACAGGTAGCAAGAAGAAGGTCTAATACTGAGGTGTCGGTTTCTGATTTTAATAGATCAAGGTTGAAATCTCCTGTAGTGTAGCAATGTTTTCTCTCTGAACTTATGACAGTGATAAGCTCCGAAAATTTATCAAGAAAATTCCTTACAATAGTGTGGGGTCTTCTGTAGATTACTCCTACTAGGATATTTCGTGTGTCGTTACGAAATTCAATGAAAACACTCTCCATGTACTCCTCCTTAACATTTAAATTAATACAAACGTTTATATAATATCTATCCTTCAATATATTTGGTGAAAATATAAGCCAAAACAAATGAAATGAAAGGTCCGATTTTGACGAACGAGTGTTTGATGTTTTTACCCCCGGACGCTATAAGTCTACGGTCTCTACCACCCAGATTTGACTTAGTCTGTATCTTGACTTACTCTGTATCTAAATTAATATATTGTATGTAACCATTATTTAAAAACTCCTTGACTTTATCCTACAGTAGTGTGGTCACTTCCCCCGCCCCCCGCCCCCCGCGAAAAAAAATCATAAATCAGTTAAATATTTATGTAATAATTTTTTATATATCAGTTACAATATACAGAAAAAGTTACCTTAAAACGAGTAAGATCGGAGCATAGATAGGTGGCGTAGATGTGGGACTGTTCACTGATGGTTTAACATGTCTGTCATTAATAAAGTATTCATGAATATAGTTATTGGCTCTTAAAACCAGAGAAAGGTTTATATGATAAGATGCTGTAGATGGTGTCATGGTCGTCTACTACAGTTATATGACAAGATGCTGTAGATGGTGTCATGGTCGTCTACTACAGTTATATGACAAGATGCTGTAGATGGTGTCATGGTCGCCTACTACAGTTATATGACAAGATGCTGTAGATGGTGTCATGGTCGTCTACTACAGTTATATGACAAGATGCTGTAGATGGTGTCATGGTCGCCTACTACAGTTATATGACAAGATGCTGTAGATGGTGTCATGGTCGTCTACTACAGTTATATGACAAGATGCTGTAGATGGTGTCATGGTCGTCTACTACAGTTACATGACAAGATGCTGTAGATGGTGTCATGATCATCTACTACAGGGGGCGCCGGTGGGTAGAGCGGTACCGCTCTTGCCTCGCAAGCGAGATGTCACGGGTTCGATTCCCGGGCTAGTGGAAAGTTGTTCGGACACACTTCCCAGCCTCCCTTGGTCCCTGCTCACCTAGCAGCATAGTCGGTACCTGCTGTAAATCGAAAGCTGCGAATTCCTATTCAGGGAAAGTTGTTGGAGCTTCCAATAACTTGCTTAGACATAAGCCATTAACTATTCAGGCTTCTACGCCCTTGACTCTTCAGGCTTCTACGCCCTTAACTCATGAGACATAAAGGCAAGCATGAACTTAGCATGCTTCCCTGTTGGGCGCTGTAAACGCCTCTGCGCTTCACCTTACACAAGGATGTAGGGGGTGCCCAATTCCATAAAAAATAAAATAAAATGTTGTGTAAGACGCGAGGAGGGTGAAGACTCTCGTGGTGTGGGAGGAAGAGCCTCAGTATTAGCCGCTCTTACCTCTCGATGATCACCTGGGGAGAATTTATCAGCTCCTTCTTGTTGATTATTTTCATCACGACACACACGCACACACAGTACGTGTGCACAAGTGTGGACAAAAAGAATTCGACAGGGAGTGAATGTAAGCTCGGCCTGCCTCATAAATAAAGAAAATCGCAGACTCATATCGTCAACTCCCCCCCCCTCCCCCCCTCCCCACTTCCTTCCTGCCTGACTGCTGAATTCCTTTTGTCCACAACTGTGCATATTGTACGTAAGCTTATTCATGTGCACGATTGTTAATGTTTTTATCTTAATGTTTATATCTTGTATAAATATGTATAAATGTGTAATAATGTATATTCAAACATTTTACACAACCAGCTACTCTGAATTTACAAGGAGAAAGAGAAGCTGTAAATCCTCCTCTGACACTTAGCATATTAATGAGACGCAGCAGGAGTGACGGTGGCCCACACACCACCACCTATAATTACTCCAAGTCTGTGTGGAAAGTTACAAAGAGAATGTTTCATTAACTATCTAATTCCTTCTTCATATATCCTGTAGCGTGAGAATATTATATCATTAACAAGGCGTTTATGGTTTATTTTCACTTGGTTTTAAAGGTACATTTGTGTGTGTGTGTGTGTGTGTGTGTGTGTGTGTGTGTGTGTGTGTGCGTGCGTCTTCGTAATATCGTTTAGTGGTGCAATATTTTTAAGAGATACATCACGTTTTATGTCCCTCTGGCAAAAACCTATACCGCCACTACACCTTCAACAATTTCAGGCAATAACAAATTTAAAAAATTCACTAAAACAATTAAAACAAAATACGATTGAAAGGACAATTGTCAGTTATACCAAGTCTCTCTTTACTTCATTAAGTCCTATTATATTCCTAACTACCTGACTCTTCATATGTTTATATCTCACCTGGTATGTGGAGTAGTGTGTACAGTTCTATGTTCCTGGTGATAAGTGTGGGGGAATATTGCCTCTCCCTTTGTTTCTCTGTCAGTAATTCGATCTGTCAACCCATCTGTCTGTCCCTCCGTCAATCTATCTGTCAATCCATCTGGCAGTCTGTCTACTCATCAGTCGTACATTTACACGATTGCACTGTTGGTTGGTTATAAGGAGACAAAGGTAAACATTCAAAAGGGTTTGTGTGGCTTCTTTGGCTGGAACTGGAAGTGAAGTCAAATCAAACTACACTTTATGTGAGACGCACCACAGGGACTCCAGCTCACCGCACACACCGGCTGGAACTACAGTACAACATACATATCAAGATTGGTTTATGGATTGCAAGGCAACAAGCTAGAAAGCAAAATTACCCTAAATATTTTTTTAAAGAATTATATGTAAGTATACGCAAGAAAATGGAGACCATTTATACTGAAAGAGAAAATAGAATACGCAGAGAGAGAGAGAGAGAGAGAGGGAGAGAGAGAGAGAGAGAGAGAGCAGTTGTAAAAGTTTGAAAAGGATATAGAATATCCTGATCAAAAGACGTAAAATGATATGCAATAAAACGATGGTGTTGTATTTAAAGAATAATCGGGAAATAAAGGAACAGTAAAACGTTCTCCACTGATGGTCCACCCTCTTAGGGTCCAAATTGGACGAGTGTGTAAAATAGTTACAGGTATAAACATATTATTGACACCCGTGTATAATATATTGATATTTCTGTGTTGTCAAAATGATCAAGGGCTTAATTTACATGTGTATTAAGAATGACATTTTCCCCTGAGAACTTCAATAACCTACCATCTTCATCTGGAGTGTGTGTGTGTGTGTGTGTGTGTGTGTGTGTGTGTGTGTGTGGGTGTGGGTGTGGGTGTGTGTGTGTGTGTGTGTGTGTGTGTGTGTGTGTGTGTGTGTGTGTGTGTGTGTGTGTGTGTGTGTGTGTGTGTGTGTGTGTGCGTGTGTGCGATGTGTGTGTGTGTGTGTGTGTGTGTGTGTGTGTGTGTAACACCAACAATGAAAGAGGAAATAAGGACTCGTTCGTTTGTTCATAATTTTTACTATAACATTCAGAACGGAATGTTACAGAGGTGTGATGGTGCGCACTCTTTAGGTCGAGAGTGCTGAATATCTTGTAACGAGATAGGTTAGTCACCAAGTCGTCTATCCGGGGCAAAGAATAAGCATCCAGCTGGGTATACCTGTTGATGGTTTGGCTGTAGTCGATACAAGCCGCTTTTTGTGCCGCTCATTAGTAGTGATGAGGACTTGCGCCCTCCACGGTGAAGTGCTGGGTTCGATTATTCCTTCCGACAACATCTTATCGACTTCACCTTGGATGAAAACCCTGTCCGCTTGACCAAATCGTCTTGACTTCGTCGCAACAGGTTTACAGGGGGTGGTTAGATTAGAGAAGAGAGATGGTGGATCGACCAAAGCAGATGTTAGGCTACAAGCAGCTGTATTATCTCCGATGATGAGGTGCTCTTTAGGCTCA
>NW_024730326.1:0-12852 GCF_018991925.1 Homarus americanus
ACATCTGACACTTCCAGGCCCCCTACTCACTTCCATGTACACCAATGATTCTCCCAAGGTACACCGCGGCACCCCCAGGTACACTGACACTGCCAGGTACACCTCAGGCACTCCCAGGTGCACCTGTGACACTCCCAAGTGCACCTCTGACACTCCCAGGCACACCTCTGACCTCCCAGGTGCACCTCCGACTCTCCCAGGTACCCTCTGACACTCCCAGGTACACTTCTCACCTCCCAGGTGCACCTCCTGACACTCCCAGGTACACGCTGACACTCCCAGGTACCTTTGACACTCCCAGGCCTCACTGACATTCCCTGGTTCCTCTGGCCTCCTGGTACACCTTTGACACCAGGTGCACGTCTGACACTCCCAATGCACCTCTGATGCTCCCAGGTACCTCCGATTCTCCCAGGTGCTCCTCTGACACTCCTAATTTCTGACACTCCCAGGTACACCTCTGGTACTCCCAGGTACACCTCTGACAGCAAGACCACCTGTGACACTCCCAGGTACACCAGTACTACTGGGTACACCTCTGACACTCCATGCCTCCGATACTCCCAGGTACCCTCCCGTGCTCCCAGTACACCTCAGGCACTCCCTGGTTCACCTCTGGCCACTCCCTGGTTCACCTCTGACACTCCCTGGTACACCTCTGACAATCCCAGGTACACCTCTTACAATCCCTGGTTCCCCCTGACACTCCCAGGTACACCTTACACTCCCAGGTACACCTCTGACTCCCAGGTGCTACTCTAACACTCCCAGATCCCTCTCCTCCCAGGTACCCGCTGTCACTCCCAGGTACCCCTAACAATCCCAGTTAGAGCCTGGCACTCCCAGGTACCTCCAACCAATCCAGGTACACCTCAGACAATCCCAGGTACACCTCTGACACTTCCAGGTACACCCTGACACTTCCAGGTACATCTCGGCCTCCCAGGTACTCCACTGACATTCCTGGTTCACCTCTGACACTCCCTGGTACACCTTTGACACTCCCATGTACACCTGGCCTCCCAGGTACACCTCTGACTCTCCCAGGTACTCACTGACATTCCTGGTTCACCTCTGACCTCCCTGGTACACCTTTGACCTCCCATGTACACCAATGACACACTCAGGTACACCTCTGACACTTCAGGAAAACCCTGGCTTCCAGGTACACCAATGACCTCCCAGGTACACCGCTGGCCTCCCAGGGACACCGCTGACACCAGGTACACCTCAGACACTGCAGGTACCTCAGACACTCCCAGGTAAGCTCAGACACTCCCAGTAACACCTCAGACACTCCCAAGTACCTGTGACCTCCCAAGTGCACCTCTGACACTCCCAGGCACCTCCTGACCTCCCAGGTACACCTCCGACACTCCCAGGTACCTCTGACCTCCCAGTGCCCTTCTCACACACCCATTTTGGCTGCCTCCCAGGTACACCTTTCATACTCCCAGGTACACCACTGACACTTCCAGATACACCTCGACACTTCCAGATACACCTTTTGACACTCTAGGTACACACCAATGATACTACCAGGTGTACACACCTCTGACACTCCCAGTACACTTCCGATACTCCCAGGTACACCTGATACTCCCAGGCACACCCCTGACACTCCCTGGTTCACCTCTGACACTTCCAGACACCCTGACACCCCCAGGCACACCAATGCTGGCTCACCAGGTACACCTCTGACACTTCCAGGTACACCTCCGATACTCCCATGTACACACATCAGACACCCCCTGGTTCACCCTCTGACACTCCCTGGTTCACCTCTGACACCCCTGGCACACCTCTGACACTCCAGGCACACCTCTTACACCCCTGGCCCTCCCCAACACCCCAGGTACACCTCAGACACTCCCAGGCACACCTCTGACACTCCCAGGTACTACTCTGACACCCCAGGTACACCTCTGACACTCCCAGGAACACCTTTGACACTCCCATTACACCTCCGACACTTGAAGTTACACCCTGACACTCCCAGGTACACCCCTGACACGGCACACCCTGATACTCCCCAGGTACACCTCTGACACTTCCGGATACACCTCTACACTCCCAGGTACACCACTGACACTACCAGGCACACCCCCCTGACACTCTTTCTGCCAGGTACACCCCTGACCCTTCCAGGCACACCCCTGACACCCCAGGCACACCACTGACACTCCCAGGTACACCACTGGACACTCCCCAGGTAAACCTCTGACACTTCCAGGTGCACACCCCTGACACCTCCAGGTACACCCTCTGACACTCCCAGGTACACCAATGACACACTCGTGCACACCCCTGACACTTCCAGTACACCCCTGCCACTTCCAGGTACACCAATGATACTCCCAGGCACACCGCTGACACCCCAGGTACACCAGCTGACACTGCCAGGCACACCTCAGACACCCCCAGGTGCACCTGTGACACTTCCAAGTGCACCACTGACACCCCAGGCACACCTCTGACACTCCCCCAGGTACACCTCCGACTCCTCCCAGGTACACCCTCTGACACTCCCAGGTACACTTCTCACACTCCCAGGAACACCCTGACACTCCCAGGTACACCAACACTCCCAGTACACATCTCCCTGACACCCCAGGTACTCCACTTGACATTCCCTGGTTCACCTCTGACACCCCTGGTACACCTTGACACACCCAGGTACACCTCTGACACCCCAGGTACACCTCTGATACTCCCAGGTACACCTGATACTCCCAGGTACCTCTCAACACTCCCTGGTACACCACCGGACACTCCCAGGTACACCTCTCTGATACTCCCAGGTACAACTCTGACACTTCCAGATACACCTCTGACACTCCCCAGGTACACCAATGATACTACCAGGCACACCTCTGACACTCCCCATGTACACCTGATACTCCCAGGTACACCTCCGATACTCCCAGGTACACCTCAGACACTCCCTGGTTCACCTCTGACACTCCCTGGTTCACCTCTGACACTCCCTGGTACACCTCTCTGACAATCCCAGGTACACCTCTTACAATCCCTGGATCCCCCCTGACACTCCCAGGTACACCTTTGTGACACTCCCAGGTACACCCTCTGACACCTCCCAGGTACTACTCTAACACTCCCAGATCCACCTCTCACTCCCAGGTACACCTCTGACACCCCCAGTTACACCTCCGTCACCCCAGTTACACCCCCTGACACTCCCAGGTACACCCTGACACCCCAGGCACACCTCTGATACTCCCCAGGCACACCCCCTGACACTTCCAGATACAACCTGACACCCCAGGCACACCACACCCCCAAGTACAACTCTGACACTCCCCAGGCACACCACTGACACTCACCAGGCACACCTCTGACACTCCCAGGTACCTTTGACGCTGCCAGGTACCCTCCGACACACCCAGAACACCTCTGACACTCCCCAGGCACACTGACACTCCCAGGCACACTGGCTGACACTCCCAGGTACACCCTCTGACACTCCCCAGGCACCGCTGACACTCCCAGGTACACCCCTGACACTGGTGGCAGCCCTCTGCTGACACTGCCAGCACACCTCAGACACCGCCAGGTACACTTCAGACACCCCAGGTACAGCTCAGACACCCCAAAGCCACACCTGACACTCCCAGGCACAACCTCCTGACACCCCAGGGCTCCCTCTAACACTCCCCAGATCCACCTCCCTGACACTCTCAGGCACACTTCACACCCCCAGGTACACCTCTGACACACTCCCAGGTACACCACAATGACACTCCCAGGTACACCTCTGACACTTCCAGGTACACCTCTGAGACTCCCCAGGTACACCTCTGACAACCCTGCACACCTCTTCTGACACTCTCAGGAACACTCTGGACACTCCCAGGTACACCTCTGACACTTCCAGGTACACCCCTGACACTTCCAGGTACACACCCCTGACACTCCCAGGTACACCAATGACACTCCCAGGTACACCTCTGACACTCCCCTGGTGTACACCTCTGACACTGCCAGGTAAACCAATGACACACCCAGGTACACCTCTGACACTTCCAGGTACACCCCCGCCACTTCCAGGCATACCAATGATACTCCCCAGGTACACCGCTGACACGGTACACCGCTGACACTCCCCAGGTACACCTCTGACACCCCAGGCACACTGCTGACACTCCCAGGCACACCTCTGACACTCCCAGGCACAATCAAGGACACTGCAAGATACACCTCTGACACTCCCAGGTACACCGCTGTCACCCCAGGTACACCCTAACACTCCCAGTACACCCCTGACACTCCCAGGTACACCTCTGACACTTCCAGATACACCTCTGACACTTCCAGATACACCTTGACACTCCCAGGTACACCCAATGATACTACCAGGTACACCTCTGACACTCCCTGGCACACCTCCGATACTCCCAGGTACACCTCCGACAATCCCAGGTACACCTCAGACACCCTGGTTCACTCTGACACTTCCAGATACACCTCTGACACTCCCAGGCACCAATGATACTACCAGGTACACCTCTGACACTTCCAGGTACACCTCCGATACTCCCATGTACACATCAGACACCCCTGGTTCACCTCTGACACCCTGGTCCACCTCTGACACCCCTGGCACACCTCTGACACTTCCAGGTACACCTCTACACTCCCTGGTTCTCCCCTGACACCCCAGGCACACCTCAGACACTGCACACCTCTGACACTCCCAGGTACCACTCTGACACCCCAGGCACACCTCTGACACTCCAGGAACACCTCTGACACTCCATTTACACCTCCGACACTCCCAGTTACACCCCTGACACTCCCAGGTACACCCCTGACACTCCCAGGCACACCTCTGATAATCCAGTTCTGAAACTTCCCGGACACACCTCTACACCCCAGGTACACCACTGACACCACACCAGGTACACCCCTGACACTTCCAGGCAGTACCCTGACCCCTTCCAGGCACACCTGACACCCCAGGTACACCACTGACACCCCTGCACACCACTGACACCCAGGTGCACACCTCTGACACCCAGGTACACCCCTGACACTTCCAGGCACACCTCTGACACCCCAGGCACACCAATGACACACTCGTGTACACCTCTGACACTCCAGGTACACCCCACTTCCAGGCACCAATGATACTCCAGGTACACCGCTGACACTTAGCACACACCTCGATGCACTCCCAAAACTGTGACACTTCCAAGTGCACCACTGACACTCCCAGGCACACCTCTGACACTGCACACCTCCAACTTCCAGGTACACCTTGGACACCTAGACACTCCTCTCACACCCCCACACCCCAGGCACACCGCCAACACCCCAGGCACACCTCTGACACCCCAGTACCCACTGACATTCCCTGTTCACCTCTGACACCCCTGCACACCTTGACACACCCAGTACACCTCTGACACCCTGTACACCTCATACTCCCAGGACACCTCCGATACCCCAGGCACCCTCTGACACCCCCTGGCACACCACTGACACCCGGTACACCTCTGATACCCCAGGTACAACTCTGACACTCCAGATACACCTCTGACACTCCCAGGTACACCAATGATACTACCAGGTACACCTCTGACACTCCCATGTACATCTCCGATACTCCCAGGTACACCTCCGATACTCCTGCGTACACCCTGAGACACCCCTGTTCACCTCTGACACTCCCCTGGTTCACCTCTGACACCCCTGGTACACCTCCTGACAATCCTAGGTACACCTCTTACAATCCCTGGTTCCCCCGACACTCCCAGGTACACCAGACACCAGGTACACCTCTGACACCCCAGGTACCACCTAACACCCCAGATCCACCTCTCACACTCCCAGGCACACCTCTGACACTCCCAGTTACACCCGTCACCCCAGTTACACCCCTGACACTCCCAGGTACACCCTGACACCCCAGGTACACCCTCTGATACTCCCAGGTACACCTCTGACACTTCCAGAAACAACTCCTGACACTCCCAGGTACACCAATCACACTCCTACAACTCTGACACTCGGTACACCACTGACACTACCAGGTACACCTCTGACACTCCCAGGTACTCCCTTGACGCTGCCAGGTACCCTCCGACACACCCAGAAACACCTCTGACACTCCCAGGCACACCTCTGACACTCCCAGGTACACTGCTGACACCCCAGGCACACCCTGACACTCCCAGGCACACCGCTGACACCCCAGGCACACCCCTGACACCCCAGGTACACCGCTGACACTTCCAAGTACACTCAGACACTGCCAGGTACACTTCAGACACCCCAGGTACAGCTCAGACACTCCCAGTTACACCCCTGACACTCCCAAACCTCTGACACTTGTACTCCTCTAACACTCCCAGATCCACCTCTGACACTCTCAGGCACACTTCTCACACTCCCAGGTACACCTCTGACACCCGGCACACCACCCATTACCCCAGGCACACCTCTGACACTTCCAGGCACACCTCTGAGACCCCAGGTACACCTCTGACAATCCCTGGTACACCTCTGACACCTCAGAACACCTCTGACACCCAGGTCACCTCTGACACCTCCAGGTACACCCCTGACACTTCCAGGTACACCTCTGACACCCCAGGCACACCACGACACTCCCAGGCACACCTGACACCCCCGGTACACCTCTGACACCCCAGGTACACCAATGACACACCGGTACACCTCTGACACTCCAGACACCCCTGCCACCCAGGTATACCAATGATACTCCCAGGTACACCGCTGACACTCAGGTACACCTCTGACACTCCCAGGTACACTGCTGGACACCCCAGGCACACCTCTGACACTCCCAGGTACACCGATGACACTGCAAGATACACCTCTGACACTCCCAGGTACACCGTCACTCCCAGGTACACCCCTAACACTCCCAGCTACACCCTGACACCTAGGTACACCTCTGACACTTCCAGATACACCCTCTGACACTTCCAGATACACCTTTGACACTCCCGTACCATGATACTACCAGGTACACCTCTGACACTCCCTGGTACACCTCCGATACTCCCGGTACACCTCCGATACTCCCAGGTACACCTCAGACCCTCTGGTTCACTCTGACACTTCCAGATACACCTCTGCACTCCCAGGTACACCAATGATACTACCAGGTACACCTCTGACACTTCCAGGTACACCTCCGATACTCCCATGTACACATCAGACCTTCCAGATACACCTTTGACACTCCAGGTACACCAATGATACTACGTGCACCTCTGACCTCCCAGGTACACCTCCGATACTCCCAGGTACACCTCCGATACTCCCAGGTACCTCAGACAC
Source organism: Homarus americanus (assembly GCF_018991925.1). Taxonomy (NCBI): domain Eukaryota; kingdom Metazoa; phylum Arthropoda; class Malacostraca; order Decapoda; family Nephropidae; genus Homarus; species Homarus americanus. The sequence goes on from NW_024730326.1 coordinate 7,330, forward strand.
TCTGGTTCACCTCTGACACTTCCAGATACACCTCTACCTCCCAGGTACACCAATGATACTACCAGGTGCACCTCTGACACTTCCAGGTACCTCCGATACTCCCATGTACATAGACACTCCTGGTTCACCTCCTGACACTCCCTGGTTCACCTCTGACCTCCCTGTTTCCCTCTGTAGTACACCTCTTACCTCCCTGGTTCTCCCTAACACTCCCAGGTACACCTCAGACACTCCCAGGTACACCTCTGACCTCCCAGGTACTACTCTGGCCTCCAGGTACACCTCTGACCTCCCAGGAACACCTTTGACCTCCCAGTTACCTCCGTTGCTCCCAGTTACACCCCGGCACTCCCAGGTACACCCCTGACCTCCCAGGTACCTCTGATACTCCCAGGTACACCTCTGACACTTCCGGATACACCTCTTACACTCCCAGGTACACCACTGACACTTCCAGGTACACCCCTGACACTTCCAGGTACACCCTGACCCTTCCAGGTACACCTCTGACCTCCCAGGTCACACCACCTCCCAGGTACACCACTGACACTCCCAGGTAAACCTCTTGACACTTCAGGTACACCCTGACCTTCCAGGTACACCTCTGACACTCCCAGGCCTGTGAACACTCGTGTACACCTCTGACACTTCAGGTACACCCTGCCACTTCCAGGTACCCAGTGATACTCCCAGGTACACCGCTGACACTCCCAGGTACCTGCTGACACTGCCAGGTACCTCAGACACTCCCAGGTGCCCTGTGACACTCCAAAGTGCACCACTGACACTCCCAGGCACACCTCCTGACCTCCCAGGTGCCTCCGACTCTCCCAGGTGCACCTCTGCACTCCCAGGTACACTTCTCCTGCTCCCAGGAACACCTCTGGCCTCCCAGGTACACCCTAACCTCCCAGGTACACCTCTGGCCTCCCAGGTCTCCACTGACATTCCCTGGTTCACCTCTGACCTCCCTGGTACACCTTTGAACCAGGTCCCTCTGACCTCCCAGGTACACCTCTGATGCTCCAGGTACACCTCCGGTGCTCCCAGTACTCCTCTGACACTCCCTGTTACACTGGCCTCCCAGGTACCTCCTGATGCTCCAGGTACAACTCTGGCACTTCCAGATACACCTCTGGCACTCCCAGGTACCACCAATGATACTACAGGTCACTCTGACACTCCCATGTCACCTCCGATGCTCCCAGGTACACCTCCGATACTCAGGTACACCTCAGACACTCCTGGTTCTCTGACACTCCCTGGTTCACCTCTGGCTCTCCTGGTACACCTCTGACAATCCCAGGTACACCTCTTACAATCCTGGATCCCCCTGACCTCCCAGGTACACCTCAGACACTCCCAGGTACACCTCTGGCCTCCAGGTGCTACTCTAACCTCCGATCCACCTCTCTCACCTCCCAGTGCACCTCGGCCTCCCAGTTACCTCCGTCCTCCCAGTTGCACCTGGCCTCCCAGGTACACCCTGACCTCCCAGGTACCTCTGATGCTCCCAGGTACCTCTGACACTTCCAGATACAACTCTGACCTCCCAGGTGCAATCACACTCCAAGTACAACTCTGGCCTCCCAGGTACACCACTGTTTCCTGGTACACCTCTGGCCTCCAATCCTTTGGCGCTGCCAGGTACTCCTCCGACGCAACCCAGGAACACCTCTGACCTCCCAGGTACACCTCTGGCTCCAGGGCACCTGCTGGCCTCCCAGGTACACCTCTGACACTCCCAGGTACACATGACCTCCCAGGCACCCCTGACACTCCAGGTACACCGCTGACACTGCCAAGTACACCTCAGACACTGCAGGTGCACTTCAGACCTCCCAGGTACAGCTCAGACACTCCCAGTTACACCCCTGACCTCCCAGGTACAACCTCTGGCCTCCAGGTGCCTCCTCTAACACTCCAGATCCACCTCTGACACTCTCAGGTACCTTCTCACACTCCCAGGTGCACCTCTGACACTCCCAGGTACACCAATGACCTCCCAGGTACATCTCTGCCCTTCAGGTGCACCTCTGAGACTCCCAGGTACACCTCCGACAATCCCTGGTACACCTCTGACCTCTCAGGAACACCTCTGACACTCCCAGGTACACCTCTGACCTTCCAGGTACACCCCTGACACTTCCAGGTACACCTCTGACACTCCCAGGTACACCAATGGCACTCCCAGGTACCTCTGGCACTCCCTGGTACACCTCTGACACTGCCAGGTAAACCAGTGACACTCAGGTACACCTCTGACACTTCCAGGTACACCCTGCCACTTCCAGGTACCAATGATACTCCCAGGTACCTTCGGCACTCTGGTACCTCTGACACTCCCAGGTGCCTTGACCTCCAGGGCACCTCCTGACACTCCCAGGTACACAGTGACACTGCAGATACACCTCTGACACTCCCAGGTACCCGCTGTCACTCCCAGGTACACCTAACACTCCCAGTTACACCTGACACTCCCAGGTACCTCTGACACTTCCAGATACACCTCTGACACTTAGAATACACCTTTGACACTCCCAGGTACACCAATGATACCTGGTACACCTCTGTCCCAGGCACCTCGTCTCCAGGTCACCTACGTCTCAGGGCACCTCAGACCTCCCTGGTTCCTCTGACACTTCAGATACACCTCCTGACACTCCCAGGTACACAATGATGCTACCAGGTACACCTCTGACACTTCCAGTGCACCTCCCATGCTCCCTCTGTGAACTCCCTGGTTCACCTCTGACCTCCTAGTTCCTCTGACCTCCTGGTACCCCTCTGAGCATGCTTCCAGGTACCTCTTCCCCTCCCTGGTTCTCCCCTGACACTCCCAGGTACACCTCAGACACTCCCAGGTACACCTCCTGACTCTCAGGTACTACTCTGGCCTCCCAGGTACCTCTGACCTCCCAGGAACACCTCTGGCCTCCCATTTACACCTCCGACACTCCCAGTTACCCCTGGCCTCCCAGGTACACCCCCTGGCCTCCCAGTGCACCTCTGATGCTCCCAGGTACACCTCTGACCTTCCGGATACCTCTGCCTCCCAGGTGCACCACTGACACTACCAGGTACACCTGACACTTCCAGGTACACCCTGACCCTTCAGGTGCACCTCTGAGACTCCCAGGTTTTGACCTCCCAGGTACACCACTGACCTCCCAGGTGCACCTCTGACACTTCGGTGCACCCCTGACCTTCCAGGTGCACCTCTGACACTCGGTGCACCAGTGACACACTCGTGTGCCTCTGACACTTCAGGTACACCTGCCACTTCCAGGTACACCAATGATGCTCCCAGGTACACCGCTGACACTCGGTGCACCGCTGACACTGCCAGGTTTACACCTCAGACCTCCCAGGTGCACCTGTGACACTTCAAGTGCACCACCGACACTCAGGCACACCTCTGACACTCCCAGGTACCCTCCGACTCTCCCAGGTACCTCTGCCTCCCAGGTACACTTCTCACACTCCCAGGAACCTCTGACCTCCAGGTACACCTTCTTACTCCCAGGTACCTCTGACCTCCCAGGTACTCCTGACATTCCTGGTTCACCTCTGGCCTCCCTGGTACACCTTTGACACACCAGGTACACCTCGGCCTCCCAGGTACACACTGATCTCCCAGGTACACCTCCGGTCTCCCAGGTGCTCCTCTGACCTCCTGGTACACCACTGACCTCCAGGTACACCTCTGATGCTCCCAGGTGCAAGCTCTGACACTTCCAGATACACCTCTGACCTCCAGGTACACCAATGATACTCTGGGTACCTCTGACCTCCCATGCCAGGTACACCGTCTCCCAGGTACACCTCAGACACTCCTGGTTCCTCTGACCTCCTGGTTCACCTCTGACCTCCTGGTACACCTCTGACAATCCTAGGTACACACCTCTTACAATCCCTGGTTCCCCCTGACCTCCCAGGTACACCTCAGACACTCCCAGGTACCTCTGACACTCCCAGGTACTACTCTTGCTCCCAGATCCACCTCTCCACCTCCCAGGTTACCTCTGGGCAGTTACCACCTCCGCTCCCAGTTACACCCCTGACCTCCCAGGTACCCTGACCTCCCAGGTACCCTCTGATGCTCCCAGGTACACCTCCTGACACTTCCAAGTAACTCTGCCTCCCAGGTACACCAATCACACTCCCAAAGTACAACTCTGGCCTCCCAGGTACACCACTGACACTACCAGGTCACCTCTGCTCCCAGGTACTCCTTTGGCGCTGCCAGGTGCTCCTCCGACACACCCAGAAACACCTCTGACACTCCCAGGCCTCCTCAGCCTCCCAGGTACACTGCTCAGCCTCCCAGGTGCACCTCCTGGCCTCCCAGGTACACCGCTGACACTCCCAGGTACACCCTGACTTTCTCCAGGTACACCGCTGACACTTCCAGGTACACCTCCAGACACTGCCAGGTACACTTCAGACACTCCCAGGTACAGCTCAGACACTCCCAGTTACACCTGGCCTCCCAGGTACAACCTCTGACACTCCCAGGTACTCCTGCCTCCCAGATCCACCTCTGACCTCTCAGGTACACTTCTCACCTCCCAGGTACACCTCCTGGCCTCCCAGGTACACCAGTGGCCTCCCAGGTACCTCTGACACTTCCAGGTGCCTCTGAGGACTCCCAGGTACACCTCTGACAATCCTGGTACACCTCTGGCCTCTCAGGAACACCTCTGGCCTCCCAGGTACACCTCTGACACTTCCAGGTACACCTGACACTTCAGGTACCTCTGGCCTCCCAGGTACACCAATGACACTCCCAGGTACACCTCTGACCTCCTGGTGCACCTCTGACACTCCCAGGTACACCAATGACACCTCAGGTACCTCTGACCTTCCGGTGCACCCTGCCACTCCAGGTCAATGATGCTCCCAGGTACCATGACACTCCCAGGTGCACCTCTGACACTCGATTTTTGCTGACTCTGGGCACCTCTGACACTCCCAGGTACACCGATGACACTGCAAGATACACCTCTGACACTCCCAGGTACACCTCTGTCACTCCAGGTACACCCCTAACACTCCCAGTTACACCCTGACACTCCAGGTGCACCTCTGACACTTCCAGATACACCTCTGACACTTCAGATACCTTTGACACTCCCAGGTACACAATGATGCTCCAGGTACACCTCTGCCTCCTGGTACACCTCGATGCTCCCAGGTACCTCCGATACTCAGGTACACCTCAGACACTCCTGGTTCACCTCCTGACACTTCAGATACACCTCTGACACTCCCAGGTGCACCAATGATACTACCAGGTACACCTCCCAGCACTTCAGGTACACCTCCGATACTCCCATGTACTTATCAGACACTCCCTGGTTCACCTCCAGCACTCCTGGTTCACCTCTGCCTCCTGGTACACCTCTGACACTTCCAGGTACACCTCTTACCTCCCTGGTTTTCTGTGCTCCCAGGTGCCTCAGACACTCCCAGGTACACCTCACGGCCTCCCAGGTACTACTCTGAAGCAATACTGGCTAG
>NW_024730327.1:0-10310 GCF_018991925.1 Homarus americanus
CCAGGAGGCACAGGAGTACCTGGGAGGGGAGAGGCCTGGGAGGTGAGAGGTGTACTCAGGAGCACTGGAGGTGTACTGGGAGTGTCAGAGAATACTTAGAGGCCAGAGGTGTACCAGGAGTGCCAGAGGAATACCTAGGAGGTCAGAGGTACCTGGAGTGTCAGAGGTGTACTTATGAGCATCGGAGGTTTACCTGGGAGCAAGTCGGGAGTTGTACCTGGGAGGTGGAGGTGTACCTGGGAGTGTCAGGAGGTGTGCTGGGAGTGTCAGGAGGTACCTGGGAGCAAGTCATGGTGTAATGGGAGTTTCTGAGGTGTACCCAGAGCAGGAGAGGTGCACCTGGCAGTGCTCTGAGTGTGTACCTGGTGTGCCTGAGGTGTACCTGGGAGGCCAGAGGTGTACCTGGGAGCAGCAGAGATGTACCTGGGAGTGTCAGAGGTATCTGGGAGTGTTGGACGTGTACCTGGGAGTGCTGGGAGGTGTACCAGGGAATGCTGTGAGTACTTGGGAGTGTCAGAGGTGCACCTGGGAGGTTGAAGGTACCTGGGAGTGTTCGAGGTGTATCAGGAGCACAGGAGAGTACCTGGGAGTGTGGAAGGCACTCCTGCGAGGTCGGAGGTGCACCTGGGAGCAACAGAGGTGCACCTGGGAGGCCAGAGGTGTACCTGAGCAAGCCAGAGGTGCACTGGGAGTGCCGGAGGTGTACCTGAGAGTGTGGAGAAGGTACCTGGGAGTGTCTGGGGTACCTGGGAGTGTCTGGACATGTACCTGGGTGTCAGCGGTGCACCTGGGAGTGTCTGGAGGTGTACCTGGGAGGTCTGAAGTGTACCTGGGAGTGTCTGAAGGTACCTGGGAGTGGCCAGAAAAGTACCAGGGAGGTCAGAGGAGTACCTGGGAGGTCAGGGGTGTACCTGGGAGTGTCAGAGGTACCAGGGAGTGCGGAGGTGCCAGGGAGTGTCGGAGGTGCACCTGGGATTGTCGGAGGTGTACCTGGGAGTGCAGAGGTGTTACTGGGAGCAGAGGAGTACCTGGGAGAGTCAGGGGTGTACCTGGGAGTGTCAGAGGTGTACCTGGTAGTGTCAGGTAAATCTAGGAGGTGTGAGGTGTACCTGGGAGTGTCGGAGGTGTACCTGGGAGTGTCGGGGTGTACCTGGGAGTGTCAGAGGTGAACCAGGAGTGTCAGTGGAGTACCTGGGAGAGTCAGAGGTACCTGGGAGTATCGCAGGTGTACCTGGGAGTATCGCAGTGTACCTGGAGTATCAGAGGTGTACCTGGGAGGTCAGAGGTGTACTTGGGAGGTCGGAGGCCTGGAGTGTCTGAGGTGTACCTGGGAGTGTCAAAGGTATACCTGGGAGTGTCAGTGGTGTACCTGGAGTGTCAGAGATGTACCTGGGAGTGTCAGAGGTGTACCTGGGGAGTGTTGGAGTTGTACATGGGGTGTCAGAGGTGTACCAGGGAGGCAGTGGAGTACCTGGGAGAGTCAGAGATGTACCTGGGAGGTAGAGGTGTACCTGGGAGTGTCGGAGGTGTACCTGGGAGGAGGTGTCCCTGGGAGTGTCGGAGATTGTACCTGGGATGTCGGAGGTGTACCTGGGAGTGTCAGGGGTGTGACCTGGGAGTGTCTGAGGTGTACCTGGGGAGTGTCAGATGTGTACCTGGGAGTGTCAGCGGTGTACCTAGGAGTGACTGAGGTGTACCTGGGAGGTCAGAGGTGTACCTGAGTGTCAGAGGTGCACCTGGGAGTGTCAGAGGTTCACCTGGGAGTGTCAGAGGTGTACCTGGGAGTGTCTGAGGTGTACCTGGGAGTGTCTGAGGTGCATGGGGAGTGTCTGAGGTGCTTGGGAGGTCAGAGGAGTACCAGGGAGTGTCAGTGGTAGCCTGGGAGTGCTCAGAGGTGTACCAAGTGTCAGAGGTGTACCTGGGAGTGTCTGAGGTGTACCTGGGAGGCTCAGAGGTACCTGGGAGTGTCAGGGGTGTACCAGGGAGGTTCATGAGGAGTACCTGGGAGGTCAGAGGTGTACCTGGGAGTGTCGGAGGTGTACCTGGGAGTGTCAGGAGGTGTACCTGGGAGAGCCAGAGGTGTAAATGGGAGTACCGGAGGTGTACCTGGGAGTGTCGGAGGTGTACCTGGGAGTGTCGGAGGTGTACCTGGGAGTGTCGGAGGTGTACCTGGGAGTGTGAGAGATGTAGGTCAGCATCAGGGTGAACAAGACGACACAGGAGGGAGGGTGTGGGTCAGCATCCAGGAGCAGACAAGACGACACAGGAGGGAGGTGTAGGTTCAGCATCAGGGTGAACAAGACCACACAGGAGGGAGGGTGTAGGTCCAGCATCAGGGTGAACAAGACCACACAGGAGGGAGGGTGGAGGTTCAGCAAAAGGGTGAACAAGACCACACAGGAGGGAGGGTGTAGGTCCAGCATCAGGGTGAACAAGACCACACAGGAGGGAGGGTGTAGGTCCAGCATCAGGGTGAACAAGACGACACAGGAGGGAGGGTGTAGGTCCAGCATCAGGGAGAACAAGACGACACAGGAGGGAGGGTCTAGGTCCAGCATCAGGGTGAACAAGACCACACAGGAGGGAGGGTGTAGGTCCAGCATCAGGGAGAACAAGACGACACAGGAGGGAGGGTGTAGGTCCAGCATCAGGGTGAACAAGACCACACAGGAGGGAGGGTGGGTTAGCATCCAGTCAGACAGACGACACAGGAGGGAGAGTGTAGGTCCAGCATCAGGGTGAACAAGACGACACAGGAGGGAGGGCGTAGGTCCAGCATCAGGGTGAACAAGACGACACAGGAGGGAGGGTGTAGGTCCAGCATCAGGGTGAACAAGACGACACAGGAGGGAGGGTGTAGGTCCAGCAGGAGGGAGAACAAGACCACACAGGAGGGAGGGTGTAGGTCCAGCATCAGCGTGAACAAGACCACACAGGAGGGAGGGTGTAGGTCCAGCATCAGGGTGAACAAGACCACACAGGAGAGAGGGTGTAGGTCCAGCATCAGGGTGAACAAGACCACACAGGAGGGAGGTTGTAGTTCCAGCATCAGGGAGAACAAGACGACACAAAAGGGAGAGTGTAGGTTCAGCATCAGGGAGAACAAGACCACACAGGAGGGAGGTTGTAGTTCCAGCATCAGGGTGAACAAGACACAAAAGGGAGGGTGTAGGTCCAGCATCAGGGTGAACAAGACCACACAGGAGGGAGGGTGTAGGTCCAGCAGGAGGGAGAACAAGACCACACAGGAGGGATGGTGTAGGTCCAGCATCAGGGTGAACAAGACCACACAGGAGGGAGGGTGTAGGTCCAGCATCAGGGTGAACAAGACGACACAGGAGGGAGGGTGTAGGTCCAGCAGGGGAGGAGAACAAAGACCACACACAGGGAGAGGAGGGTGTGGGTCCAGCATCAGGGAGAACAAGACCACACAGGAGGGAGGGTGTAGTTCCAGCATCAGGGTGAACAAGACGACACAAAAGGGAGGGTGTAGTTCCAGCAACAGGGTGAACAAGACCACACAGGAGGGAGGGTGTAGGTCCAGCATCAGGGTGAACAAGACCACACAGGAGGGAGGTTGTAGTTCCAGCATCACGGTGAACAAGACGACACAGGAGGGAGGGTGTAGGTTCAGCATCAGGGTGAACAAGACCACACAGGAGGGAGGGTGTAGGTCCAGCATCAGGGTGAACAAGACCACACAGGAGGGAGGGCGTAGGTCTAGCATTAGGTGAAAGACCACACAGGAGGAAGGTGTGAGTCAGCATCAGGGTGAAAGACGACACAGGAAGGAGGTGTGGGTCCAGCATTAGGTGAAGAAGACCACACAGGAAGGAGGTGTAGGTCCAGCATTAGGTGAAGAAGACCACACAGGAAGGAGGGTGTAGGTCCAGCATTAGGGTGAAAAGACGACACAGGAAGGAGGGTGTGGGTCAGCATTGGGTGAAGACCACACAGGAAAGGGAGGTGTGGGTCCAGCAGTGGAGTGAAGACCACACAGGAGGGAGGGTGTGGGTCAGCATTAGGTGAAGACCACACACAGGAAGGAGGGTGTGGAGTCCAGCAGTGGGTGAAGGACCACACAGGAAGGAGGTGTAGGTCAGCATTAGGTGAAGAAGACGACACAGGAAGGAGGTGTAGGTCCAGCATTAGGTGAAGAAGACGACACAGGAGGAGGTGTGGGTCCAGCATGGGTGAAGACGACACAGGGAGGAGGTGTAGGTCAGCATTGGGTGAAAGAAGACCACCAGGAAGGAGGTGTGGAGTCCAGCATTAGGTGAAGAGACGACACAGGAGGGAGGGTGTAGGTCCAGCAGCAGGGTGAACAAGACCACACAGGAGGGAGGGCGTAGGTCCAGCATCAGGGTGAACAAGACCACACAGGAGGGAGGGTGTAGGTCCAGCAGGAGGGAGAACAAGACCACACAGGAGGGAGGGCGTAGGTCCAGCATCAGGGAGAACAAGACGACACAAAAGGGAGAGTGTAGGTTCAGCATCAGGGAGAACAAGACCAAACAGGAGGGAGGGCGTAGGTCCAGCAGGAGGGAGAACAAGACCACACAGGAGGGAGGGCGTAGGTCCAGCATCAGGGAGAACAAGACGACACAAGAGGGAGGGTGTAGGTTCAGCATCAGGGTGAACAAGACCACACAGGAGGGAGGGTGTAGGTCCAGCAGGAGGGAGAACAAGACCACACAGGAGGGAGGGTGTAGGTCCAGCATCAGGGTGAACAAGACCACACAGGAGGGAGGTTGCAGTTCCAGCATCAGGTGAAAGACGACACAGGAAGGGAGGTGTGGGTCCAGCATTAGGTGAAAGACCACACAGGAGGGAGGTGTGGAGTCAGCATTAGGTGAAAGACCACACAGGAGGAGGTGTGGAGTCAGCATTAGGTGAAGGAGCCACACAGGAAGGAGGTGTAGGTCAGCATTGGAGTGAAAGACCACACAGGAAGGAGGGTGTGGGTCCAGCATTGGAGTGAAGACCACACAGGAAGGAGGTGTGGAGTCAGCATGGGTGAAGACGACACAGGAGGAGGGAGGTGTGGGTCCAGCATCAGGGTGAACTAGGACAACAGGAGGGAGGTGTAGGTCCAGCATTAGAGGTGAAGACGACACAGGAGGGAGGTGTAGGTCATCAGGGGTGAACTAGACGACACAGGAGGGAGGTGTGGGTCAGCATTGGGTGAAAGAAGACCACAGGGAGGGTGTAGGTCAGCATCAGGGTGAACTAGACGACACAGGAGGAGGTGTGGAGTCAGCATCAGTTGGAAAGAGACGACACAGGAGGGAGGTGTGGGGTCAGCATCAGGGTGAACAGACCACACAGGAGAGGGAGGGTGTGGGTCCAGCATCAGGAGAACAAGACGACACAGGAGGAGGGGTGAGTCCAGCATCAGGGTGAACAGACCACACAGGAGGTGTGGGTCAGCATCAGTGTGGAAAGACGACACAGGAGGAGGTGTGGGTCCAGCATCAGAGGTGAACTAGACGACACAGGAGGGTGTGGGTCAGCATTAGGTGAAGGAGCCACACAGGAAGGAGGTGTGGGTCAGCATTAGGTGAAGACCACACAGGAAGGAGGGTGTAGGTCCAGCATTAGGTGAAGAAGACGACACAGGAAGGAGGTGTAGGTCAGCATTGGGTGAAGAAGACCACACAGAAGGAGGTGTGGGTCCAGCATGGGTGAAAGAAGACCACACAGGAGGGAGGGTGTGGGTCAGCATCAGGGTGAAAAAGACCACACGGGAGGGAGGTGTAGGTCCAGCATCAGGGTGAACTAGACGACACAGGAGGAGGGAGGTGTAGGTCAGCATCAGGGTGAACAAGACGACACAGGAGGGAGGTGTGGGTCCAGCATCAGGGTGAACTAGACGACACAGGAGGGAGGGTGTGGGTCCAGCATTGGGGTGAAGAGGACAGCACAGGAGGGAGGGTGTGAGGTCAGCATCAGGGTGAACAAGACGACACAGGAGGGAGGTGTGGGTCCAGCATAGGGTGAAACTAGACACACAGGAGGGGGAGGTGTGGGTCCAGCATGGGGTGAAAGACGACCCAGGAGGGAGGTGTGGGTCAGCATCAGGGGAGACAGACGACACAGGAGGAGGTGTAGGTCCAGCATCAGAATTGAGAACGACACAGGAGGGAGGTGTGGGTCAGCATCAGGGTGAACTAGACGACACAGGAGGGAGGTGTAGGTCAGCATTAGGGTGAAGAAGACGACACAGGAGGGTGTGGGTCAGCATCAGGGTGAACAAGACGACACAGGAGGAGGGAGGTGTGGGTCAGCATCAGGGGTGAACTAGACCACACAGGAAGGAGGGTGTGGGTCCAGCATCAGGTGAACAAGACCACACAGGAGGGAGGGTGTGGAGTCCAGCATCAGGGTGAACAGACGACACAGGAGGGAGGGTGTGGGTCCAGCATCAGGGTGAACTAGACGACACAGGAGAGGGAGGTGTGGAGTCCAGCATTGAGGTGAAAGACGACACAGGAGGGAGGTGTGGGTCCAGCATCAGAAACAACACAGGAGGGAGGTGTAGGTCAGCATCAGGGTGAACAAGACCACACAGGAGGGAGGTGTGGGTCAGCATCAGTGTGAAGAAGACGACACAGGAGGGAGGTGTGGGTCCAGCATCAGGGTGAACTAGACGACACAGGAGGAGGGGTGTGGGTAGCATTAGGTGAAAGACCACACAGGAAGGAGGGTGTAGGTCCAGCATTAGGTGAAAGACCGACACAGGAAGGAGGGTGTAGGTCAGCATTAGGTGAAGAAGACCACACAGGGAAGGAGGTGTGGGTCAGCATTAGGTGAAAGACCACACAGGGAGAGAGGTGTGGGTCCAGCATCAGGGTGAACAAGACCACACAGGAGGGAGGTGTAGGTCCAGCATCAGGGTGAACTAGACGACACAGGAGGGAGGTGTGGGTCAGCATCAGGGTGAAAGACGACACAGGAGGGAGGTGTGGGTCCAGCATCAGGGTGAACAAGACGACACAGGAGGGAGGGTGTGGGTCAGCATTAGGGTGAAGAAGACGACACAGGAGGGAGGGTGTAGGTCAGCATCAGGGTGAACAAGACGACACAGGAGGAGGGTGTGGGTCCAGCATCAGGGTGAGACAAGACCACAGGAGGGAGGTGTAGGTCAGCATCAGGAGTGAACTAGACGACACAGGAGGGAGGTGTGAGTCCAGCATTAGGGTGAAAGACGACACAGGAGGGAGGTGTAGGTCAGCATCAGGAAGAACTAGACGACACAGGAGGGAGGTGTGGGTCAGCATCAGGGTGAAGAAAGACGACACAGGAGGGTGTGGGTCCAGCATCAGGGTGAACTAGACGACCCAGGAGGGAGGGTGTGGAGTCCAGCATTAGGGTGAAAGAAGACGACACAGGAGGAGGTGTAGGTCCAGCATCAGGGTGAACAAGACGACACAGGAGGGAGGGTGTAGGTCCAGCATCAGGGTAGACAAGACCACAGGAGGAGGTGTGGAGTCCAGCATCAGGGTGAACAAGACCACACAGGAGGGAGGTGTAGGTCCAGCATCAGGGTGAACAAGACCACACAGGAGGGGAGGTGTGGGTCAGCATTAGGAGTGAAGACCACACAGGAGGGAGGTGTAGGTCCAGCATCAGTGAAAGACCACACAGGAGTGTGGAGTCCAGCATCAGGGTGAAACAAGACCACACAGGAGGGAGGTGTGGGTCAGCATTGGGTGAACAAGACCACACAGGAGGGAGGTGTGGAGTCCAGCATCAGGGTGAACAAAGGCAACCAGAGAGGGAGGGTGTAGGTCCAGCATCAAGGGTGAACAAGACCACACAGGAGAGGGAGGGTGGAGTCCAGCATCAGGGGGGCACAGGCCACAGGAGGGAGGTGTAGGTCAGCATCAGGGTGAACAAGACCACACAGGAGGGAGGGTGTGGGTCAGCATCAAGGTGAACAAGACCACACAGGAGGGAGGTGTAGGTCAGCATCAGGGTGAACAAGACCACACAGGAGGAGGGAGGTGTGGGTCCAGCATGGGGTGGAACAAGACCACACAGGAGGGGGGGGTGTCGTCCAGCATCAGGGTGAACAAGACCACACAGGAGAGGGAGGGTGTGGGTCCAGCATTAGGGTGAACAAGACCACCGGGGAGGTGTGGGTCCAGCATTAGGGTGAACAAGACCACACAGGAGGGAGGTGTAGGTCCAGCATTAGGGTGAACAAGACCACACAGGAGGGAGGGTGTGGGTCCAGGAGTGAACAAGACCACACAGGAGGGAGGTGTGGGTCCAGCATTGGGTGAACAAGACCACACAGGAGGGAGGGTGTAGGTCCAGCATCAGGGTGAACAAGACCACACAGGAGGGAGGTGTGGGTCCAGCATTGGGGTGAAGAGACACACAGGAGGAGGTGTGGGTCCAGCATTAGGGTGGAACTAGACCCACAGGAGGGAGGTGTGGGTCAGCATTGGGGTGAACAAGACCACAGGAGGAGGTGTGGGTCCAGCATCAGGGTGAACAAGACCACACAGGAGGGAGGTGTGGGTCCAGCATCAGGGTGAACAAGACCACACAGGAGAGGAGGGTGTGGGTCAGCAGGAGGAGGTGTAGGTCCAGCATCAGGGTGAACAAGACCACACAGGAGGAGGGTGTGGGTCAGCATCAGGGTGAACAAGACACACACAGGAGGGAGGGTGTGGGTCCAGCATCAGGGTGAACAAAGACCACACAGGAGGGAGGTGTAGGTCCAGCAGGAGGAGGGTGTGGGTCCAGCATCAGGGTGAAGAAGACCACACAGGAGAGGAGGTGTAGGTCCAGCATTAGGGTGAAGAAGACCACACAGGAAGGAGGGTGTGGGTCCAGCATCAGGTGAAAGAACGACACAGGAGGGAGTGTTAGGTCAGCATCAGGGTGAACAGACGACACAGGAAGGAGGTGTAGGTCAGCATCAGGGTGAACTAGACAGACACAGGAAGGAGGTGTGGAGTCAGCATCAGGGTGAACAAGACGACACAGGAAGGAGGGTGTGGGTCCAGCATCAGGGTGAACAAGACGACACAGGAAGGAGGTGTGAGTCCAGCATTGGGGTGAAGACCACACAGGAAGGAGGTGTGGGTCCAGCATTAGGTGAACAAGACCACACAGGAGGGAGGTGTGGGTCCAGCATTAGGGTGAACAAGACCACACAGGAGGAGGGTGTAGGTCAGCATTGGGGTGAAGAAGGCCACACAGGAAGGAGGTGTGGGTCCAGCATGGGGTGAACAAGACCACACACAGGAGGGAGGTGTAGGTCAGCATCAGGGTGAACAAGACCACACAGGAGGGAGGTGGGTCCAGCATTAGGGTGAAAGACCACACACAGGAGGGGAGGTGTGGAGTCCAGCATTAGGGTGAACAAGACCACACAGGAGGAGGGTGTAGGTCCAGCATTAGGGTGAACAAAGACCACAGGAGGGAGGTGTGGGTCCAGCATCAGGGTGAACAAGACCACACAGGAGGGAGGTGTGGGTCAGCATCAGGTGAACAAGACCACACAGGAGGAGGGTGTGGGTCAGCATGGGGTGAAGAAGACCACACAGGAGGGAGGGTGGAGTCCAGCATTAGGGTGAGAAGACCCACAGGAGGGAGGTGTAGGTCCAGCATTGAGGGTGAACAAGACCACACAGGAGGAGGTGTGGGTCCAGCAATAGAGTGAAAGACCACACAGGAGGGAGGGTGTGGAGTCCAGCATGGGGTGAACAAGACCACACAGGAGGGAGGGTGTAGGTCCAGCATTAGGGTGAAGAGACCACACAGGAGGGAGGTGTGGGTCCAGCATTGGGGTGAACAAGACCACACAGGAGGGAGGGTGTGGGTCCAGCATCAGGGTGAACAAGACCACAGGAGAGGTGTGGGTCAGCATTGGGGTGAACAAGACCACCAGGGAGGAGGTGTGGGTCCAGCATCAGGGTGAACAAGACCACACAGGAGAGGGAGGGTGTAGGTCCAGCATCAGGGTGAAAGACGACACAGGAGGAGGAGGTGTAGGTCAGCATCAGGGTGAAAGAACGACACAGGAGGGAGGTGTGAGTCCAGCATCAGGGTGAACTAGACGACACAGGAAGGAGGTGTGGAGTCCAGCATCAGGGTGAACAAGACGACACAGGAAGGAGGTGTAGGTCCAGCGTGGGGTGAACTAGACGACACAGGAAGGGTGTGGGTCCAGCAGTGGGGTGAAGAAGACCACACAGGAAGGAGGGTGTGGGTCCAGCATTAGGGTGAGACCACAGGAGGAGGTGTGGAGTCCAGCATTGGGGAGGGTGAACTAGACGACAGCAATACGTAAC